>NC_056727.1:1187699968-1187847468 GCF_019279795.1 Protopterus annectens
AGGCACTCTACCAACTTCTGGAATGTGATTCAGTAGATGGCACAAAGATGCTATATCAGATTGCAAGACAAAGACAGAAGGACAGAGAAGATAGTGAGGAGCCCTTTACAAGATATGTCAGCAACAACCTGCTTACCAGTCCACAAGGCACCAAAGGTAGATGAAAGGAGTAGTCCAAGCAGCTTCTGAATGAAGAAAACCCCATAGAAGCTGCACTGCCCCAGGCTCAGCATATGCTGAGCAAAGAGGAGGACTCCATCATAGAAGAAATGAGAATAGCACTAAGGAAAATGAGGTCAGCGAAAAGAGCAGGCTCAAATGAGGTCATAGCAGAGATGATACAGATGTTGGGTGAGACAGGGGAGAAATGGTTTCTGGGGGTTCTCATGGCAGTGTGGAGAGAAAGGGGGTATCCCAGATGATTGGAGAATAAGTGTACTAGTGCTACTGTTCAAGAACAAAGGAGACATTCACAACTATGGGCAATACTGAGGCATCAAACTTTGCCACATTGCATGAAAGGTTTGGACGGATGACTGATAAACATGCAGAGTAGTGGAATGTAAGATGTGAGATGAGCAGTTCGGATTTAGATCAAGATGCAGCACAACTGATCTGATGTTTGCAGTAAGACTGATAGTTACGAAGAAGAAAGAGATGAGGAAAGAGTCCAATTCGGCATTCCTAGGAGAAAGCAAATTCACTTTAGAACACTGAAAGCCCATAACATTGAAATTCAAAACACTGAAACCAAAATCTTGAAAATTCAGAACACTGAAAACTCAAAACATTGAATTCCATAACGTTGAAAAAACATAGGAAAGCAACATGTACTATATTCCAGCACAACTGCATACAGGCCTGCATATTTACATCGTAAGAGCATGCACAACCCTAAACTATTCCCCAACATCATTAGGGGACAGGCAATGAGGACCTCAAGATTGTGTCAACTTGACTCTGATTTTCAGCGTCAATTGCACGATCTTCAGATAGGCTTTATGCAGAGGGGCTATGACAATGATGAAATTAAGAGGGTTTACACGAATATTGATGCGTTGAGATCTACACGAGCAAAACCCTATTTTTCTAAGAAAGAAGAAGTGAATAGTAGTTCCACTTCCAGCATAGTTAAAAGACAGGATAAGATGCCTGTAGTTCTACCTTTTAGTGATAACAGAGGCATAGTACAGAAAGCTGTCTCTGACAATTGGAATATTTTGATCATTGATGACAGGGTTAGAAATATTGTAGGTGAGGAGCCAAGGTTTGTATTTAGCAATATGAGGAATCTAAAACAAACGTTATGTCATGCTATATGTAGGGCAATTCAACAGGTCTTTAACGCTTAGTGATTTGGAAGCAACAAAGAAATGCAAGAAGTGCACTCAGTGTACTCACATTGACTAATCACATTACTTCAGACACCCAGATACGGGACGTCTATGGACTATTAAATGTAACAGTGATTGCAGCACCAGTAACCTGGTTTATGTAGCTCACTGTGTTATCTGTTTTCACTTTTACATAGGAAAAACTAATAGGACTTTGCGTGAGAGAATCAGGGACCACTATTACTGCTATAAACGCAAACAAGAATGCAGTGCCTTGGCTAAACACATGTTGCGTGAAGGCCCCCAGCACATGTTTTTATTTCAGGTGCTACATGTAGAATATGAGAATCCACGTCTAGGAAACATTGTTAATAGAACCGAGGAAGCTGAGCTTAAATGGATCCTCAGGCTAGCCTCTCACAGAGGCAGGGGCATGAATGAACAAGTTTCATTAAAACCACACCTATTAGCTAGGAAACGCAAATAATATATTTTTGCATATTATATTTTACATGTTATTGACCATACACCGATTGTACACTTTTACATACAATCATTTTATTTAAGGCTATGAATGTTAGTTGTGCATACATTTGTATTTTAATAGTATTTCAATAATATTTCTTAAAATTTTTGTGAGATGTTTCCTGTGATATGCTTTCAGTCACACTACTTGGTTGTCCCTGAGGTATTGTTCATAAAGCTATCAGCTTTACAGGTTGGCTGTTTTAGTATAACATTTATCAAGGATATGTTGTGCTTTTATCATTATGAGCTGTCAATTTTGTATACAGGTCACTTTACTTTAGTATAGGATAGTCATGTCTGCAATAGCCATGTCTAGTATTTTGTTATATTTTCTGTGTTTTTACTCTACTTACAAGGTAGACATGTATTTGCACATTGTTGCATTGTCATGCAGTTTTTATTTATTTTTTAACATCTAGATGGCTGACTATTAGACTATTTTATAAGGATATATGTATTTTACTTGAGGGATGCATTGAATTGTTAACAAGTACTGTCAGCATCCACCAGACAGCATTTTAAAGACAAAGAAAAAAGATCTTAAGCTGCTGTTAGTGATGGGTTACTATGTATTAATTAACATCAGCTGCAGAGACTTTTTAATTGATTAATTGTATCTGCATTGCTATTTAAGTCAAGAGCAATGACTTTTTATTTGTCTGAAGAAGCGGTGTGGGTAACATCGCGAAAGCGCTTACTCTACTTGGAATAAATACCTTTGTTTTTATACGTCCTGATTTGGTGTTTGTTTACCAAGTTTACTGCTCAGTACGATTTACAGTGATTTGTGTTTAGTGTTTGCACTCAGCCTTCCAGATTGGTGCTCTTCTATTTCTTGGGAACTTTTTTGTTGTCTAGGGATTTTGTCAGCATATATATATATATATATATATATATATATATATATATATATATATGTATAGATATATATATATCATCCACACTATCCTCAGGGGAAGAACATGCCTCCAGAAATGTGTACAATTTCCCTTTTGGCTGAAGGGAGCACCTAATAAAAAATACTAGCTGGACTAAAGCAATAATACATGGTGAAAAACACAAATTTCTTCAAGCTACTCAGTCAAGTAATGTAACAGCAATTATGAATTGATGAACATTCCAGTATAAACAGTATCTGCATATTTAACTGAACAAAACCCATGCAGCAATACAGTACACAATGTACATATTCTTTAAATGCTGCCAGTTGCATTCACTGCACAGATCTTGGTGAATAGTAAGGCATAAATTTACTATCTGGTAGCAATAAAAAGAAAAGACATACCAGCCAAATGATTAACTGTACTATTAAAAATATTCTTTAAAGATAAGAGGGGCTGTCTGATGTACAGTGGCTGTAGGACTTGCACCACACAGCATAGTCTAAACACAGCTGTGCGTGCGTCAGTTTTACAGTATGTGTTTTTTTTTTTATAATGAAGTTATCACTAACCTGAATGTCATGGTCCGTAGTTGTGGACTAGATGGTGCCTTTTTTATGTGTAGCTGTATACTTTGGACAAGCCTGCCACATGGGTTCCCTTACTACTGTTGCCAGCTGGCCACCAACAGTATCATCAGTGATGGAAGGACTTGTACTGGGAGCTGCTATGCCACCTAGGGGCAGTTCGCCATCAGACTGGTGCATGATCATGTGGTGTGAAATGCAATATGCAATAAACATCCTGCATCAAGTAGCAAGGTCACACTGTAGGGCACATCCAGACTCATCCAGGCTATGGAAATGGGCTTTCAGAAGGCCAATCACACTCTCAATGACATTCCATGTCTGGTGCACAGTGTTGTTGTACTTTTTTTTTAGTTGCTCTCGTAGGGTTCTGTATAGGTGTCATCAAACAGGGCATAAGTAGGTAGCCTGCATCACTGTAAGGAAACAAGAACAGAGACAGAGGGGAGAGACACAACAAAGAAAATGTGGTTTAGTAATAAGCAATGCATTTATCAAGATGTAACTAATTACATTATTATTATCCAAATTTCCACTTACCAACAAGGTTGACCATAGGGTATCCTGCCATGCAGGAGGAGATGGCAGAATGAGCTTGTGTGCCACATAGGAGAATCATTAGCACTGCTCGGGTGATGGCCCAACATGCTAGTTATGCACTCCTATTCAGCACATACTACCTGGCAGTTGATGGAAGGGTAGCCCATTCAATTTCGGTATAACTCCCCCCGATGGTCCTGATGGATTTGTAATGACTAAATGGGTGCAATATAATGCACCAATTACCGCAGGTAAATGTGCCATCATGTAGACAGCATGCATGTTTCTGGCTGTGGCCTGTGGTGACACTGATAGATAAATATACTGATCTACATATGCCGAGAGTATGTCACAGAACTGCTGAAGTATCCTCAAGGCAGAATCCTCAGATATACCCAGTGTAACCCCACTCTGTCCCTGGAAAGTCCCCACGGCAAGTATAGTGAGGGATATATATATATATATATATATATATATATATATATATATATATATATATACACACACACACCTTAGTTTCCACAGGTATAGGAAGCCCATGCATGCCCCAAATTCACAATTGTGTGATGTACAAACTCATTAAAGCCCTTACAATATCCCTGTCCACTCTAAATCTATCAAGAATTTCTTGATTATCCAAGCTATAGCAGGTTATTCTTTCTATATATCTTTGCTTTCTTGATAGACAGGCACCACTGGGCCAAGAGGTTTTGGCATGGCAAAGACAAGTACCTCACACTCAGAAATAGTTAGGCTGGCAGCAAAAGCAAGCATCTTCACCAAATGAGAAGTATATATGAAATGTGCAAGTTTGCCTTTATTACACTTCTGTGCACAGGATGGAAACCCATCAATAACTGACTGTGAATTGCAAACAGGGAGGACAAGGGTTTATCAGCATAAGAAGCCCTACACCATTTCTCATTTAAATCTCATTAGGTCTTTGAAAACATTCATTGAAAGCTGCCATGCATAGGCTCAACTGGCCTCTATGAATAAGAGAGAGGTTGTGCTTAGGAACAACTTGCGCAGATTGTCTTTCTGCCTAAGCACAATGACTATTAATACCACCATTGATGAATAGATGTATCTTTATGTATCTGTAAATAATAATTTGAGAAAGTTCTCAAAATGACTTGGAGGTCTGAAATCAGATCTTAATCTTAATTTGTTTTCTTGTATGAAATTAGAAGTTACTGAAAATATCTGATGTTGATTCAGTTATAAAATAAATCTTTTTTTTGTTGAATAAAGGTTTGGTGAGTTTGTTCAGTAATAAGAGAATATATTTTCTTTTTATTTTGCAAATTCAAAGGAAAATACTTATAGTTTATTGTGATAAGTGATTCCAACAGAGCCATATCTTGCTCATATAACTTCTAGAGCCATTGCCTGAAATAGCCCCTCCGAACTGTATGCTGAGAGGTAAAAATGGTCTGCTCACAATCTGGCACTACTCTACTCCAACTTGACAAGCAAGGTCTAAATATCCTCATTATGTGCCCCTAAATTTGTGGAGTCAAAAACAAAAAGAAAAAACTGCGTGACAAAAGAGCTTTCTTGTAAAACTGCAGCACCCCTTTTGCTACATCTTTTACCACACACAAAGTGCTAAAGTGCATTAGCTCTGACCGCAAATGCACTATCAGCATTCATTTCTGAACACCAGTAATGTAGTACTGACTGATCAGCATGTCCTGACTGCACCCCTCAACACCTTGAACCTAAGGTAGCCACTGCTTCAATCCACCCTTAACATCTTGAACCTAAGGTAGCCATCGCTTCAATCCACCCTTAACACCTTGAACCTAAGGTAGCCACTGCTTCAATCCACCCTTAACACCTTGAACCTAAGGTAGCCACTGCTTCAATCCACCCTTAACACCTTGAACCTAAGGTAGCCACCGCTTCAATCCACCCTTAACACCTTGAACCTAAGGTAGCCACCGCTTCAATCCACCCTTAACACCTTGAACCTAAGGTAGCCACTGCTTCAATCCACCCTTAACACCTTGAACCTAAAGTAGCCACCACTTCAATCCACCCTTAACACCTTGAACCTAAGGTAGCCACCACTTCAATTCACCCTTAACACCTTGAACCTAAGGTAGCCACTGCTTCAATCCACCCAAGCTGCAGCTTTGGTTTCCAGTATAGATAACTGGTTAATGATGTTAACATTTTTCCCTTTTGAAATCTTAGCTAAGAAGAAAATTGCAAAAGAAATACAAATATGTAATCTTAAAAGAGAGTTAGAGGAGTTATTGATAAACCAAATGTCATAGCTCCTAATATATCAGATTTGAATTCTGCTCAACCATCTGAACTCTACTGGAGAGCTAGTTTGTATTATTGCTATTAATCTCGCAGCATAAATTATACAATATTTACTTTTCTTTAGCATTCTTTGTTTCCATATATATTTAAAGTCTTAATCAACATTTGTATTCATGGAAAATAAATTGTATTTATAGATAAGCTCTAATATTTGATATTACTTCTTTTGGGATTTCAAGCAACTCCAGGAAATATGTTTTTGAAAATGAAAGACATAGACCAGTTGAAAGTTTTAACAATTTATCAACGTATTTAAATATTCATTATTATGCATTCTGTGCACCATTTAGATATATATGTGATATAATTGATAAAATACAGGGTTAAATGTGGTGTGAACATTTACATGAGTGATGCCTTATTCAAACATTTGAATACAATTGTAAGAAATGTTGTTTTAGTATGTTGGAGCAAATAGCATAGGGTTTACGAGATGGTAACTGCAGAAACAAAGTAAAGGTAAGAGAAGCTGTTTGGCAACTTAGATTGGGTGCTGATAAACTGCCAAGTTTAAATGAAAAGGTGAATATTAAATGCTTTTTATTAAATTGCAAGTTGAACAAATGATTACTGAATTATTTTTATTTATGTTTTTATGTGGAAATTAAGAAGTGAAAAAGGTTATTAATTTAATTATTTAATTACATTAATTATTAGTTGAATAATTGATTATTAATTGTAATTGTTTTGTGAATGTATAAAATGATGGACGTCTGCAAGCTGGGTATTCTGATGAAGTCCTTTGTCATTTGAGAATGAAATAGCTCACTAAACATTCATATTAGCTGTGCTTTATTATGGATTTTTTTTTTGCTGTTTTAGTACTTCCATGTGTTGGTTTTATTGTTAGACATTTTTGTTACCATCGTGACAGAAGAAATTAGTTGTGTAAAGAATACGTTATCCTTGTTGGATCACACTACATCCATTTCCAAAAATGTTAATGGTATCTTGGGTATCATTTCACTGGTGTTAGAAAGTTTACAGATGTCCACTGCTCAATTGACTCAAAGTGGGTCCCATTCAGAGTATTGAAATTGTAGAACATTGAACGTCTGATGATAAAGAACCAGAGGATTGAAGTTTTGCAATATCGAAGTTAAAAAAAAAAAAACATAAAATGTGAAAATTTCTTATTTCATATTTTTTGCAGGGGGGCATGCCCGCCTGCACCCCCCACATCTCCTGCTACTATAATATACCAAGTCCGTGATCGCACTACAGTAAAGAGAATGGCATGGAATAGGAAATTTGCCATTTTCATCACTGTAGTGTGATTTTGGAGCTGGTATATTTAAGTAGCAGGGGGTATGGGGGTGCAGTGGGGGGCTTGTCCCACCTGCAAAAACGTACAAGCAGAGTTTTTCTCTTTTTTAATTTAGTCTACTTTCATGTTCGATGTTGTAGAACATTGATCATCTAATCCTTGATGATGTGTGTTCAATGCTCTGCAACTTCGAGCATTTGAAGTAGACTCTTCAAAGTATGCGTGCCTCCACATTCTATAGAAGACTGGATTCTAGTGATGTCACCTTGGCCCTTGAGCAAGGTGGTGAGGCTTTTCTTTATTCACTGAAAGCTCTTGGTAGCAGAGGTAATAAAGGCACTCATAACTCTACCACCTATGCTGCTGTGGTCAGTAATGGCTCCTCTTCTAAATGGTCACGAAGGTAAAATATAAAAAAAAAAAGTCTTGAACATTCCTAAGAACAATTTCCTCCTTTGTGAAGGAGAAGGGAAGGAAAATGCTCTCAATAATTATTCCAATAGAAATTTAAAAGTACATATGGATAATTCTGAGAAGAAACTTAACAAGTAGCAGTCTTTCTTATATGATAAGAAACTTAACAATTAGCAGTCTTTAGCATATAATAATTTATATTTACAAAAAGTTTTAAGGAAAACATGGTCCCAAAGGGTTTGAGAGTCTATAAATTTCTCAATGGTTTGATGCCTGAGCAAGTTTTTTATCACAAACTAGTGGATTTTTTTAATATAGCATGTATTTGATTGTTAAAGCTATTAGTGCAGTACTATAATAAGTCTATTAAGCAACTTGATAGTGAACTGAATAAATCAGAAGAAAATGTCACAGCTTTTATGCAGTTTTATAAAATATATGTGAATCTGAAACAATTTTTATACAAGTTTGAGTGAATGGTGCACACTAACATTAATGAAAAGAAAAAATAATTAATATGAGATTGTACAGATTACACTAATGGCACTGCTTACCCCATCCCATATCAGTTACTGAAGCTAAATATGTCATCTAATAGGCAGGAGTGATCCAGTACCCAAACTAAAGTTTATTTTTAGAACAAGTGGTCTTCAACAGGCCTAAAATGCAAAGGAGGCATTCATCACGTGCTGCAATGAATGCCATGAACAATCAACAGCTCCAGGAGAACTTTTTGCCATTGCCAAAATGTGAAAGAAGGTACAAACAAAGCAGAAATGACTGCATGTGGAAGAGGTCAGGCTGAGGGTACAACAGAATGAAAGGAAGAAGGAGAACAGTGTCCAATTTCAATTAAAGGAAACTGTGGACTTTAAAAGCAGGGTATTTCATTTAATGCATATTTTTTGTCACCTGCACCGTTAGATATTTTATCTAAAGGGCAAACTTTTGTGCTTAGTAAAAGAGCAGATCTGGCACATTCACATATGTTTGTGAGAAATGTAAATGTTAACTACATTATGAACATTGTGGATAGTTTACAAATTGATTTTCAGAAGCCTTCCACATTTAATCCATCTTTAGCCTTTTTATCTTCAAGTATTCCAAGAAGCATGTGAAAAAGATATTGTTGATGCTTTGACACATAAAACTAAATCTATTTTTTAACATGACATCAAATGAAAAGAAAACTTTAAATGAACAGATGAATTTGAAAAATGCCAGATTTATGAAAGCAGTCAAAGGTAACAAAATTGTAATAATGGGCAGTATTCATAGTCACTTGGGCAAACGCGATAGGGGTATTCCTGATGCTTATGAATAAGCATCACAAAGGTACAATTCATAGAGGCCATTTATGCTAATATGCAAGGCCTGATAAATAATGAGATGCAAATTAGAAATGTTGCATAGTGTACTATGCTAATCTGGTGGTTTTGCAATTCATAGCTCGACATCCCTGCATTGTAAAAAGTGACACCTCACCTTTGATATTAGAGTTGCAATCCACAAACTTGTTTGTCCAAGTATACACAAACACTTCCCTGACAAATAAATTATATCCCCCAGGAACACATTCATTAGTTTGTATTAAGTATGAACAAGTGCTAAAATGACACAATAAATTATTTCTGCCAGTGGGCCCTTCAGTAACATATCCTAGTATGCACAAGCACTGAAATGAAATATTCACCCAAGCAACCCCTTCAGTAACATACCCCATGTATGCACAAGCACCAAAATAAAGCATTCAACCAAATGACTCCTTCAATAACATGTCCCTGTTTGCACAAAATCTAAAATGAAACATTCACCCAAGCAACCCCTTCAATCTTTGTTTTTATTTTAATTATTCGGTTTTCATTTTCCTTCTGTTAAAACTTCATGAATTTCTGAAAACAATTACAATTCAGATCCTTCAAAACAATCTTGTCCAATCCTACATTTTTTGCTGACTCTAATTTCTTACAATTTCAAATCATAACTTTACTACTTTTGCCCTACCCTATAATAATTTGCTTCCATCTTTTAGATACCATTTCTTTGCTTGCTTCTTGATGTCCTTATTTTCTATATAATTATGTTTTTCATTTCAATACTCATGCTTCTACTTTTAGTCATTTGTTTATTAATTTAATTCCTACTATTAAGTAATCAACCACAAACTCATGATATTTGAACAGCACATGAAAACAGCTAAATCTTCTTCTGTAAGTGAATCATAAATAAGTCAATCCTGTCAATCATTTTAATAGCCCGTAACAAACTCCGTTTACTTATTAGTGGGTGGTCTATTTTCTTTTTCGTCTTCTTTGTACAGTTCAAGTATTGAAATTAAGCTGAACAGCGCAAGTGTCACTACAAGTATAAAATACAAAAGTCAATCCAGTATTCTTCTTAGCCTTTTCTTGGCCTTTTTTTTCCTTCTTTACTCTGCTGTACACAGCACAGCCTGCAAGCTTAATATCAAACAGCTGCTACTAAGAGAAGTTGACTAAATTTGTACGACAGACCACGATAAATATTACTCAAGATTAAGCCCATGGATCCTTCAGACTGATTTGCTGTCTGATTTTGATATTATCAAAATCAGAATATATTCTAAGAATGTGCGCATCTATGTTAACTGTGAGCAATGAAACTGATTTTATTAATGTTTTAAACAAATCAATTTTGATTTAATTTAACAGAATAAATAATGTGTGAATTGAGTGAAATTCTCATTGTCAGCACAGATTTGCCATTAAGTCAACTTTCTTAAAAATACAGAATTATTGAGACTTCTTGCTGAATAATATACAAATGTGTTTTCTGCTGTACTGCTTGCTAGCCCTCCTATGAAATATCCACAATGTTAAGTAGCTGAAGAACAATGCCACAGAAGGGCAAAAAATTAACTTGAATTAACTTGAAATATTTTCTGCAGCAGGGTTATGATCCCTTCACCCCTCAATGTGGGGGGTATGCCCACAAACCAACAAACTTATATATAGATAGATAGATAGATAGATAGATAGATAGATAGATAGATAGATAGATAGATATAGATATAGATATATATAGATATACACATGGCAACTTCATAGTTGCATCAACTCAAAAAAGGGAGAAATCTGGCAAAAGACGTTAATCATTGTGACATACACTTTGCTATCACACCATCAATAATTTCCTGTGGAAAATAATGATCGACATTATGTCATTCAGCTTTTTTTTTCTTCAAGGTACTGACACTCAAGGAATTTCACTTCAATTTTCATCCACTAAATGTCTGATTTCACCAGTATAAATATTTCAATGGCAGTCTCTAGCTACTTCAAATTGCCTCAGTTTTCTAGACACATATTACTAGATTCACTGTAGCAAACTTTCC
This sequence comes from Protopterus annectens, assembly GCF_019279795.1. Taxonomy (NCBI): domain Eukaryota; kingdom Metazoa; phylum Chordata; order Ceratodontiformes; family Protopteridae; genus Protopterus; species Protopterus annectens. The sequence goes on from NC_056727.1 coordinate 1,187,711,230, forward strand.
CCTCCTACTATCTTTTGAATTCTACTTGAACAATTATAAAGTGTGCTAAAATGCTAACAAAATTTACAAGTTTCCTTACTGCCAAGAAATGTTAGCATTTTGAAGATGTTGTATATTCTTTATTCTGATTAATGTACTTTCTCACTTTCTTTGTTTGAATTTCCATGTTCACTACTTCCACAGCCTGTCATCCTATACAAACTAGAAGTCATCTCTACTTACTCTCTGTACCTCCACCTAGGCTAATACTATGGCCAGCATTCATAGTTAAGCAAATGCGCTTCAGCTATCCAAGATATTCAAAAACCAAATGCCAGCCTAGCAGTGCAGACAAAATAGCCAAAGATAATTCTGCTAGTAAAAACAGCCCAAAATAATTGCAAGGACTGATGAATTATTTCAAATCTTTTTATTCTTGAAAACAGAATGAATTTTCATAAAAATGGACTTCATCGGCAGTTATGTTTCGGGCTGCTGTTACTAGCAGAATTATCTTTGGTTATTCTATTCAAGGTATTAATGGATGAGTACAGCTGAGCTTTGAAACAGAGATGCCATGTACTCAAATGTGCCTATGGAAATATGTGAATAATGAGACAGAAATCAGGAATGATTTAAATCTTTGTATGCTAATAAAGTATGCTGTACATCATTTACAATTCACAGCTGAATTTTCCTGCTTTTCTCAGCTGGTTACAGATGTACTATATAAGGAGAAGCCTCTTCAAATCTGTCAGAGCTGCAATCAGCGAAATGTTCCCACTTGCTTTGCTATTGTCAGGTCTGATTTGCTTGCCTTAGCTGGGTCAAAGACACTTGCGCACAGTGGCAATTGCTTGCCAAGAAGGCAAAAATATAAGCAAAGGGTAACTTATTATAATTTTGACAATCAGGAAATCCTTCACAGGTTCAGAGTAGACAGGGACATTATAAGCATCTTAATGGGTAGGACTGATGCCCATAGGGGCACTGGAGGAATGCGTGGACTTTATATTCCTGTGGACACCAAAGTGTGTCCTCAATATACTTGATACAGGGACCTTTCAGAGACAGACTGGGGATACATTAGGGATCTTGTAGGCATCTGCCTCTGGGATACTTCATCAGTTACTGGATGTACTCTTGGCAAATGTGAATCATTATGACTATTTCCAGGGCTATGTGTGCCTCTTATGGGCTGGCGTGTTTCCCTGAGGTACTCAGTGCAATAGATTGTACCTATGTTGCAATTAGGGACCTTTATGGTCCACAGAGGGGCAGCATTGCTGCAATAGTAAGAACTACTGTTCCATCAATTGCCCACTAGTGTATGATGCATGGGGGTGCATCACCAACATCTCTGCCCACCAGCCTGCTAGCAAACATGATTCCCATATCTGGCACACTAGCTCCCTCTACCGCCTCTTCTTGCATGGTCTTGCTGGTAAGTGGAAAAATATTTTTTTATATTGTATTGAAGTACTTATACATGTTTAAATATATTACTGAACACCATTTTTTTTGTTTTGTTTTGTCTTCTCCTTTTCTGTCTCTTTTCTTTTCAGGTGATGCCAGATCATGACACCAGTGAATAATCCAAATGGAGCTGCAGAGGAGATGTATAACACATCCCTGTCCCAGACCTGTATTATCACTCAGAGGGTCTTTGGCCTCCTGAAGATCCATTTCTGGTACCTGGATGACTCTGAGGGTGCCCTTTAGTATGACTCAACTACTGCATGCAGAATGTTTAGTGCATGTTGCATTCTGCATAATATAATCATGCATCGGTCTGGTGGCAAAGTGACTAATGTTGTCACTGTAGCTGTCACCCACATTAAATACAAATATTATTTAACACAATCCATATAACTACATACAGCAATCTCAATATAGCCACATAAAACTCAGACATATTACTTATAGATCATTCAAGTCTTGAATGCAATCACTTATCACAAAAAGCATCCGTGCCCTGAGCTCTGCCAATGTCATGTACTCATAATTATGCCATTCTTCTACTCATCGTCACTCCAACTATCTCCAATTTATTACATGCCTGTTGATATCCTTAGCATTGCAGACATTTAGTAATAATTACTGCATTTATACCCATGGAATAGTAAATTATACCATAGTAATAACAGCAAAACCAAGGAATACTCCAGCAATTAACCACATCAGAAAAATGCAGAAAACAACAAAAACAGTAAAAAATGCAGGAAACAACAAAAACAGTAAAAAATGCAGGAAACAACAAAAATAGTAAAAGCTGGTGTGGAAACAAGGCAGGCTCCAAACTCAAAGTTTCAAAAAGAATACTGGTTTATTGTAAGTGCATTCACAATAGTGTCATTGCTTCATCAGACATTTTTAAAAACAACTCCCACCAATATATATATATATATATATATATATATATATATATATATATATATATATCACCCCAGATAAGACAATTATTCAATTAAAGTGTTCAAGAATTTTATGTGAAATGATTTAGCACAAGGCATAGTCAAGACAGGCAATGAAAAGTTCAGTAAAAGCTGCAAATACAAGAACCCTATAACATAACATGCTTAAAACTTTTGCTCTAAAAAATGTTTTACTTCTTCAATATTCTGGACTTCAAAATGGGTTTCAAAGAAATATAATCATTCAGCCCATGTCCCAAATGTGCAGCTAACCTCAAAATCCATTTAAGTTATAGTGTCTCAGTTCGATTAGTAATATCATCCATCCTGCAGTTCTCTTGTATTACTTGAAGCACTAAAAATAGAAAAGTGTGCTCATCCCCTGCATGCTTAGTGTGTTTGGCCAATGCACTATACTTTAAGCCTCTTCATGTACAATAACTGTGGTCCCTGATTCTTTCCCTATTAGTCTTACCTACATAGAAAACTGGACATATATTACAGTGTGCAAGGTAAACTAGTTGTTTCATATTGCAGTTGGCATGAGCTTTAAGATACCAAATATAACCTGTATCTGGATGTCTAAAAGTTATATTCTCATCAATAAATGGACAGAATGCACAATTCTGGCATTTACTTGTTCCAGGGAGATTCAAAGGAACTACTGTCTGGAGTGTAGGGTAACACAGCCGCTGTTTAAGTGTCTTTTTGTTTCTATATACAAACCTGGGTTGGGACACCACAATACTACCTACCGTTTCATCTACCTCTAGTATGCGCCAATTATGTCTAATAACATTTCATATTTCTTGAACATCTTGACTAAAGGATAAAGTCATGGACAGAGTATTAACTCTTTGCTGCTTATGAGAAGGTAGCTCACATCTATTAGAAAGATATGGTTTAGCTTGTCCTGACCTCTCTAGCTTCACACTTCTACAGGCTTCATCAAGCTCTACCTTATGATAACCTCTGTCCATAAATTCAAGTTTCAGCTCATGCAGGCTTCATTTAAAATCAGAGGTTTCACACGAAAGGCAAGAAATTCTCATAGCCTGACCTTTAAAGACATTCTGAAATATGTGTTATGGCTGCATATTATTCCTATACAGATATGAAGGACAATAATAGTCCTCTCTTTATACTCTGGTAGCAAGTATGCCTTAAGAGTTTTTACAGATCTTAACATCAAGAAAATTGATCATAACATCTGAATAGCTCATACTAAAGTTTAATAAAGCACTACTAGTGTTTATCCCTTCAAGAAAAATGGACAAGTCCTTGTCACCTATGGTCCAAACCAAAAAAAGATCATCGACAAAACATAAGTAGAAGCAGACTGCATCCATTCCATATTTATTAACATTGTGATATTCCCACTCTGCTATTACTAAGTTGGTATAACTGTTTGCACAGCTTGTTCCCATTGCTAGCCCCAATGTTTGCCAGTAGTATACTTCATTAAAAACAAATACATTGTTCTCTGGAACTGATTCTAACACGAGGCAGAGGAAATCAATGTGCTGTAAACTATACTTTCCATTCCAAACCAAGAAAGACTTAGCCATACTAATTCCTTCATTATTCAGAATACAAAGTAAAGAGGGAGGTAACATCAAGGGTAACCAGCAAAGTCATTGCATGACTCTCTACCTCAGACTTAACCGAGTATAAGTCTCTCAAAAAATGTTCTGTATCTTTCAAAACTGCTGGGCATGCATCTAATATGGGTTTCAACTGTTTATCTAAATAAATAGAGATGGGCTTTGTTAACCAACCATTTCCTTCTACTATGTGTCTGAAACCTGGCTGTAGCAGATTTTTATGAATTTTGGGTAGCCCTTGCAGGAAGGGAATCAGTGGAGAATCTACAATAAAATATTGAAACAATTCTTTCAAAAGAATTTCCATAGTCACACATTCCATTAAACCATGCATCAAATTTTCTTGCATTGGCAAAATGTCCTGGGAATTAACAAGTATATAAACATCAGTATCTTGTAACATTAATTCCATATTCCCAAAGTAATAGGATCTATCCAAAACAACTGGTCCACCTTTATCAGCTGGACGAATAACTATGTCTTATGCATACTGTAAATCATGCAATGCTTTACGCTCATTGTCATTTAAATTAAACAACATTTTAGATTCCTTACCTTTAAAACTTCTAGTACTATTTTTTGTTAGAAAATAGTTTATACATATCAGCCTCACAAGCTTTCAAAAATATTTCTTAAACTGATTCAATTTGTGGGGTAAAAATACTAGGCTTTCTAAAATGATAACATCATCATTGTGTTTCATCCAAATGTTCTGAGTTCAATTAAAGTCTCTGAAATGTCAGCAGAATCTATAGGAATATAACTCAGACCTTTGTTCAAGACAGAAAGTTAAAAATCTGTTAACTTACATTTTGATAAGTTCCATACTAGTCCATGGACACGGGCGACCACATTTTCTTGAGCATCCTCATATTGCTCACTGATGGTGGTGGTTCTTTCCTTTTGCGTCCTCCTCTCTGTGGTTCCATGTCCATGGATTTACTTCTGCTGGTTCTGAAGGGAAGAGGTAGAATGGGAAAAGACTGTTCCCCCTGTTCTTGAGGCAAAGGAGCTGTTTTGTGTGTAACAACAGGTTGTGAATCAGTCACAGTGCAAGAAACCGCTGTGTGTGGCTCAGGAGCTGCCACTGGTGTGGAATACACAGATTCAATATGCATCAGTGATGTCATATCCTCCCTTAATGGTTTAGTGGCCACATCCAATGATTCTCTTCTCTGATGCTTGTGCTCCTCCCCCTGGGCTCATTCTTGGGTCCTTGGCCATGTAAATACATGATTAGAATGAAAGTAATTCATATCTTTAGCAAGTTTTTTTCTTTTTTGCTGAATAAGCCTTTTCTCATACATCAACACCTTGTCGAGCAAGTCATTGAGGAATAAGTCAACAGCTTCATTCCCCATAACTTTCACAAGTTTCATTTGCTGTATTTCAATTTTATTGCACAGTTCATTTTCTATAGGTCTAAAAAAGTCAATTAACAATTTCAAATAGGCTTGCCTGTTTTGAGATTAGTGCATTGTCATTGAGCCAACAATGAGGGGTCTGAGTCTCCATATGTGGGCATATTAAGTACTCGAAGACCCTTAGGTATTACCCTGAGCTGCAAACAGGCTTCAAAATGTTGTCTCTGGCATTGAAGCCTCTTAAAACAATATAAGACATTCTCAGTCTCTCTCATAACATTGTGTGTTCTGGGGTCATCAGGTTCTGGAGCAGTATTTACCCTGAGCTGCAAACAGGCTTCAAAATGCTGTCTCTGGCATTGAAGCCTCTTAAAACAATATAAGACATTCTCAATCTCTCTCATAACATTGTGTGTTCTGGGGTCATCAGGTTCTGGAGCAGTATTAGCTAGCCCTTCCAAAAGCAAGCCATCACTCAGCAATGGATTCTGAGGTACATTAATGAAATGAAGTAACCTATAATTTCTATTCTGAGAACATAAGAAAGTTGTTCATTGTCCTTACTGGCTACAAAGCCTTCTGCCATGCTCACTGGAGTTCACAAAACAAAAACAAAAATTAGGAAAACCAGCAAAACCAATGAATACTCCAACAATTAACCACACCAGAAAAAATGCAGGAAACAACAAAAATAGTAAAAGCTGGTGTGGAAACAAGGCAGTCTCCATACTCAAAGTTTCCACACCAGCTTTTGCTATTTTTTGTATACCATAGTAATGATCACTTTCTGCCATCAGTAATTATTTCCCCTGCTGCTGTCATAAAATCCAACTTTCAAATGACACAAATCCAGCAATCAGTCATATCCATCATAACAGGCAAATTAGATATGTAAATTCATTAAATATGACCCTTAACTTATTAATGAAATATATTTTCAAGTGTTTCTTTTTTAAATTAAAATATTTTTAAAAATATTTCTTTACTTTAATAAGTCTTTCATATTCTAATTTATTTGCCACCTATCTCAGCTATTGGCAAACTAACATGGTGATGCTTAATTTTTTGGCGAAAATTCAGGGCCATTTAAATGTGTTGTATGCAAATTAGGCTAATCTACATTCATCTATATGAATCATAGTAGTAGTAGCAAACATGTCCCGGGATGTATAATTGAATTTCATTTTATTTATTTATTTATTTATTTATTTATTTTTGATGATCGTGAATGCATGGCTATAAGTAACATGAATGCACATTAGACTGACATGGACATGCTGTGGACAGTTCTGCACTCTGCAGTTCTCCTCAGCTGTCCTAAGCTTGTTGTCAGGAAACATGAATGACTCTAGACTAACCAGCATCAGAATGTAGTTAAAAAACAAAATGGAGTCATCTGAATGTCACATTTGGACCAATCTGAAGTGCAATCCGTGCCCATACAACATTATGTGTCACACCCCAGCATGTCAAACAAATCATAAGTTCCTAACACTTAAAAATAACACACATAATGACCTTTACCTCCCTAAATAAAAAAAAAAGAAAACTTAAAAGAAAAATGTTGCTGTATTACATGACATGCTGATGTTATGGTACAAAAAATTAAATAACCTTTACCAATGAGCATTAGCAATCTTTACAAATGAGCATTAATAATAGCAATAATTAATCATATAGTTCTATCTTAATCAAGCATAGCAAGGAAAGGTAAATGGTTTCCTTTAAAAAAAATGTTTGTGACAAAGCAGTTTTGGTTAAACCAAACTTGCCAGTAATATCAACAGCTGCTGTAATGACCTTGCCAGTAAACAGGGTTTAGTTAGTTTGATGTCACATACCACAGGGAGTCTTTATAACCCTAATTAATAGATCCCTGATCATACTGTCCTCATTGTTGTTTTATCAGTTCGAATGATGGCATTACCTGTGAAGACCCCAGGACACACTCCAAGCTGGTCCAACATGGAAACGCTCCTTATGCTCTACCTTCTCAGTGATTCTTAATGGGAAAAGATTGAGGTGTGCACTCACCATACTACATGGAAAAAATAGATAATTGGCAGGAGTTAGGTATCCACCTGTCGACCCTGACAAGTATAACCCACTCTGGCCAGCAGTGTTGTCAACACTTCATGATTTGTAGAAGTTTAGGGATGACCATCTGGCCATGTGGGTATACCAGGTAGTGGTCAGAAGTCCAGAGAACTACAGTAAGCAAAAAGAAATGTTTTTTAATGTTCACTATTTCATTGAGTCATACTAAGAAAAAGTTTAAAAAGCATACATAACTAGAGGTATTTTCTGAGAATGATAAGTGTACCTAAAAATATTACTTGTAATGATATTATGAAATGCCCAAGAAGTCATATGCATGTTTATAATCATACATGCATCTTTTTAAATAAAAATGGATATGAGCAATGTGTTAACAGATTTATATAATATATAAAAATGTGATGTGTTTATTAAAATAATAATCTGTATATGTAGTTCTGAAAATCATTTACTGGATTACAAGAAGAAGTATTTGTGAATGAATTTATAAATAATGAAAATAAAACTACAATTTTATATTAAAATGCATTACTATTGCATAAATGACTTAACAATTATGTTACATAAAGTCAGTTTTGTGCAGGCATTAGAAATATAACTAAAACAGCTGAGTAATGCAGTTGTTTGTTCAAAAGTACTTATTCCTGCATGTACATTATGGCTGAAGTCTCAGAGACCACATCCTAGTTAGAGTGAAGGTTTGGGGATGGGGGTTGGCTGTTGCTGTGCCAAGTGAATAACCAGCACAGAATTTACTGAGAAATGTTGTTTTAGTTCTACATTACCTATGAAATCAGATGCATTTTTATTGCAAAGGAATGACAAACACCCATGAACTGCTACATTTCTGTGTTTGTGAATAAGTAAAACCTGAACACAGTCTTTCATACATAGCACAGTATTTTGAAAACAACATTCCACGCATATGTATACATTTATTTTTCTCATGTATGATAGGGAATATTGGCTCAGTATTATACAAATTCATTATTGATCACAAGAAAAATATTTTTCTAGGTTTACAGATGAAAGAAAGACAACTGAAACAATTACATATTAAGCTAGTGTTACAAATTTGTAAATGTAAATGGCATTACCCTGTTTTAAGTGATTACCTCTAGTAACCACAAAGGGTATTTTTAGTAGTGTATAGAATGTGTTGCATGTACAGAACCTGAGAGATACATACTCCCCTTCAAGAAGTCACAAGCCCTTACCATATGAATTTATCAGAAGTGTGCATAAACACTATTCATATCATTCTTCCCAAATAACTATCCCCACTGCATGCATAAGTGCTTCCTTTACCAAAGTTTTACTTCAATAAAGATTTTTCTGTAATATTTCAATAGTATATGAAATGGCATTTAAACATGATGGGTGGATTTACTTTGCATTTTCTGTTTTTGTCTTCCCCACTCCCTTTTTCTCTGGTTTTTTTTTTTATGATTATGCATTTCTTTCTCATTTATTGTTTTGTTTCTCTTTCATTTATTTTCCTTTTTTCAGATTCAAATGCCTCTGGAGCAGGCTGAGCACATACCCTCTCAGGAAAGGGAATGCTTACCCTCTGTCCCATCTGGGATTTCCTCACAGAGTCGAGGAAGAGTCACCAGCCCTACAGGCACCCTGGCATGTGACAACCTGGCAAGCATCACCAAAAGGTGCTTCAGAGCTTGGTAGATGACATATTGGTGGAGACAGTAGACAGACAAATTCAGCCATTCAAAGCCTCTCATCAGTATGTTGAAGACACATTCTACCACTTGGTGCTAACCAACACACCAACACAAACCCTTACCTCCTCAACAACAGGGTCATCCACTGTAAAGCCATCTAGTCATCCACTGTAAAGCCATCTAGCAGTGGACATGTCTGAGGCTGTGTGGAATGGGACTCCTGCTGGTATTTCCTCATCCCTTCTTCCCTTATCAATTTTATTAGACTGTCTTACTATTTTCCACCCACACTACTCTCTAATATATAAAAGAATGAAAAAATAGGGGAGTCTAACCCCCAACTAAAACATAATGCATATCCTCTCCCATCTCCTCTATCACAAAACTTATTTATGTTTTCCTTGTGTGTGTTCCACCTTTGTCTCCCCTTTTTCAGTCTTTCCTATCTCCCCCTTTCTCTTCTTTATTGAAACTATCAGGGTGTGCACAAAAGGATAACCCTATATAAAACATTATAAACCCCTTTTCTTAAAAAAAATCAGTTTTAATTGCTGCACAGTCCACAGCTTCCCTTAAATGTTTTAAGTGTGACTGTGCCTAGCCACACTCACTCACGATATTAAAAAAAAAGTAACATGAGCCCTGAGGCTTTTACAAAGTAATTCAGAACTTCCTAATGGGCATATTTTCAAAAAAGACTTTGGTTTTCCTCATTCACCACAAATGTATTTTACTGACTTTATTTGCATATCACTGTAGAGTTGTTATTCACAGATGTCCTTAAGTCATTTGCAAAGTCCCGGCCTATGAATACTGCCTGCATTTCCAACTAAGTATCTGCTCTCTTTTTTCAGTTGCTCTCTGACCTTTTTTGTGTGCATCTCTAATAATTCCCTTTCTAGTTTCATAAATAAATCCTCCTGAGAAATATTCCTCAAAGGGTGACTTTTTCTCCACCTCCTCCACTGTTCTTGATGTCTTATCTTTCTACGTTTGGAGCTGACCAGCTTTATTATGCTAGTCAGTCCCTTCTTCCCTTTCTAATCTTTTGTCTGTATCTGTCCCACATCTCCCTTATACTCCCTGTACATTCATACAATCACGGGATTATGATAAGGGAAAACTCCATTCTTTTTCTCTACCTCTTCCACGAACAGTCTGCCTTTCTTAAGTTCACTGCCACATTAACAAAAATGAGTCTTCCAACACTGCTTTCTCTCCGCTCACTTGACAATAAAGCAGATGATACAAAAACACAATGATACTGAAAAGCAGGATTGTATTGTTGTAGTCATAGAACATGTATACAGTTCTCATGCCATCTGTTGCTTGACCTCCCTTCAATTCTTTTTGTCCCTAAACTAGCCTCCCATCCTGCCATCCAGCATCAACTTAACATTTTCATCAGAACATCATGACAACTGAACCCCAAGCCTGATACCCCCAATCAGAAATAGGCTTGACCTACTACATTTCAGAACCTTAAATTTCTCTTTCAGTCATGATTAAAATTTCCATTCATTCCTTAAAGTATGTAGGCATAAACACTTGTAACCCCTTCCCTGTTGAAATCATGTCATTTAGAAATAATCCATGACTGGGTATGAATATCACAGGGTTTACCCATGGTTGATGTGGTTTGATCACAAGGGTCAAACCTGAGTGACGAAATACATCCAACCCAGGGTATATATTGTGACACCCACACTCAAGAGTTGATTATTGCCTCTTCTTACTTCATTTTGCTTCTGCTTAGGTGTTCAACTGCATTTAGTTTGCCGCATTTGTTACTGCTTGTCGGTAGCCTTATACTTTATTTGAGCTGCTTTTTGCTGTTGTGATTGTGAGCTAATTTATCACATTTAAACTGTTTTACAGCAAATTTACCGATTAACCATATTTTACTGCTATTTGCTGCAATGCATTACTGTTAAAGTGCATTTTATTGCATTTCATTACTGCTTAACTGATTTTTCATACTGTGAGTTCTTTTTTTTTGTCTGTAGTGGTTAATCTGCTTTTTGTGAGATTTACTGTTTTCTTAACCCTTAAATAGAGTAGCATAGTCTAATATAGGTTTGCTGTATCCAGAACTGCAGCTGCACTGTTTTGAACCCTTTGTGAGGTATTCCAGCTACAAAGTAGCACTTGTGTGATCACCTAGAGTACTACTCTTAGACTTTCCATCCTTTACCCTTATAGCTCTCTTTGGCCTCTCTCCCTCAGTTTCTGACAAATATAGATGGACAATTTCCTACGCTTTCTCCTGCCAGACTGCTTGATATGAGCATCCTAAGACAACGTAGCAACTGCCTCATGTACACGGACAGCCCTCTACTACTACCACCTAGGAACACAATTTGTGAGAAATGCAATTACATTAAGATCATAGTGCTCTCTCCCTCGCAAGCCAGTATACCTGGTACTGAGTAGGGTGTCAACATAAACACCACACCTCACCTACCATCCACACCTACACAACCAACACCCACATATGTGGAGGTCTTCAACAAAAACACACCAAAACAAACGAGATCTCCGAGGAAAAAACATATGCAAACTCCACTGCCCACCACACCACACATAGTCCACACACCTGTGTCTCACAACCAATAAGGCCTAAATATAAACCCAACATATTAGTCATAGAAGACTCCTTTGTGAGACACACAGATGTGCCCCTCACCAGGCTGGATAAGGAGAAAGTCACGGTTAGTTGTTTGTCAGGTGCCAGAATCCACCATATCACCCATGCACTCAAGTCTGTCAACAACAGGTACTGTTATGACTCTGTCATGGTCCATGTTGGTGTGAACAACTTGAAATGTACCTCCATGGACTACATGAAGAGAGACATGATAGAGCTCACTGAATATGTGTCCCAGGCAGGTATGTTCCAAGCCTTAAGCAGCATTCTACCATCACCCAGAATGATGCCTCAATACAAAGAGAAAATTATTGACTTTAACAATTGGCTTAGTTTATGGTGTCATTCCAAGGGGGATCCAGTACCTGATAGCCTGGGAAGATATGATTGACAAACCATGATCCTTTGCCAGAGATGGCCTGCATCTGTCTCCCTTGGGCTTCAGGCTCCTGGCAAAGGCTCTTGCCACCCCCATAGTGTCTTTTTTTGGCAAAGCCATGAGGTCAAAACTACCAACATGAAAATTTCCTCAAAATCCAGATGAATGGTCATGCTGATAAATGGTAGGAATCTAATCATGAAACTGCAATCATTACAAGCATTCTTAACCCTGGAAGATGATGACATTTCTGCAGTCACAGAAATCTGATTCAAAGCTGTGTAGAGCACCCCAGCCATAACAGGTTACTCATCCTATCATACTTTCAGACCCCAAACCATGGGTAGCAAAGCAAAAGGAGGAGGAGTTACAATATATATAAAAGAGACACACACCCCCAGGTAGGTTAAATGGTATGATGCACAGGAGACACTACAGGTGCAGTGAACTATTGACAGAACCCCTATTCAAATCATAGCTAGCTACAGGTCCCCAACTTTGACTCAAGATACCCACTCCACCTATCTGGACCTCTTTGAATCTTTCAACATTCTTCCATTTACCCTGATTTTGGGTGACTTTAACCATCCAACCATAGATTGGAAGAACTACTCATGCCAGAACACATATGCCCAGATATTCCTTGATTTCGTCAATGCAAATGCCTTGGACCAGCTGGTTGACACCCCCACAAGAGGTGAAAATATCTTGGACTTGGTATTAACCAACATGAGTATCCACTGCACTATCCCTATAGTGTAATTCTCCCTGGTAAGATCCGACCACAAAATGGTCACCTTTGAAGTCACCGTCTCTCCCAACCATCCCCTAGATAGGGTCAAACAAGAAAACTTCTCAAAAGCTGATTACAGCTTCCTGAGGGAAGGTGTAAACAGCTTCAAGGCTCCCTCTCCCTCCATAGGAACTGGCATCTATACCCAAACGTACACTAAAGTACTAGACAAGCACTTATATAGCTGCATGGAATCAGGAATTCCTGACAGGACAAAATTCTCCTCCTCAAAAAAGAGTACACTTGTCTGGTGGACATCTGCAATACATAAACTCTATAATAAAAGGAAAAAAAAACTGCTGTCCAGGATTAAAAAGGAACAGGTACCCAAATGGAAACAATCTCTCCTTAGTCTGAAGAAGCAAATAAGAGCAGTAGTGAAATCCTCCAAAGCAAACTTCGAGTCCAAACTGGCCACATCTACTAGAGACAATCATAAGGCTTTCTTCACATATGTCTGCAATCTCAAAAGAAGCACTCAGATCTGCTCAGAACTGGTGGTCAAGGACACCACATACACAAATGCCATAGATATAGCCAACCTTCTGGCAGATAGGTTCAGTGAAAACTTCACCCCTCTGTCTCCCCCATCAGTAAATCAGACATCCCCAGCACCTGCCCCCTCCCCATATCCCTAGGGAGCAAGTCATAACTGCCCTTCCAAAGACAAAAAATACAGCCTCCATGGGACCCGATAACATCCCAGGCTGCATTCTGCATGAACTCAGACAGGAACTTGCAGCACCATTAGGCACCCAATTCAACCAAAGCCTGAGTACTGGCTTCACCCTAGCTGAGTGGAGGGCAGCCACTGTCATCCTTTTGCACAAAGGTGGAATGTCCACCGATCCAGAAAATTATAGACCCATCAGCCTAACTAGCCTGATCTGCAAGGCCATGGAGCAGATTATCATGGACCTCATTAACAAGGACATTGGCAACCTCCAAACACTTGATCCCACACAGTTTGGCTTCATCAAGGGAAGGTCATGCCTGCTAAATTTGGTCGACTTCTTTGAGACAGTCACCAAAGCCATGGACGAAGGGAAGACGGTTCACAGCACCTACCTTGACCTGGCTAAAGCCTTCAATATTATTCCCCACTCGAGTATAATAGATAAACTCTCTCAATTCTATGTCAATCTATATGTCACCAGATGGGTAGCAAACTGACTCACTGATAGAACCCTCCTAGTCAAAATAGGGGAAGCCACCTCAAGCAGTTGACCTGTAATGAGTGGTGCACCCCAGGGCTCAGTCTTGGAGTCCTTGTTGTTTGGGAAATACGTTTCTGAGGAGCAGGCCAAAACCACTGGCCTATGGCTGACCAAGTTTGCCAATGACTGTAGGCTGGGCACTGTCATCAGGTCCCCTAGTGATGTGGACATTCTCCAAGAGGTCTCACTAAACATATGACCGGTGCCAGAAAAATTGCCTCAAACTGAATGCCAAAAAATGCATCATCATCCCCTTTGGGTAGAGTGACATCCCCACAAATTGTCACATTAATAACAAGGTCCTAAGCACACAATCAGTCGTGAGGGACTTGGGCACCCAGGTTAATAGCAAACTGACTTTTGACCACCATATTGCCTCCATTGTATGGAAAGCTTTCTACATGGCCCACCTCATTAGCAAGGGTATCTCATCTAGGGACAAGGTAGTCATAACATACCTGTAGTCTTCCCTTATAAGACCCATTATTGAGTACAGTGCCGCTTTCGGTATGTACCTCACAAAGCACATGCAGCAGCTGGAGAGACCACAGTGGTTCCTCACCAGGAGAATCCAGGGCCTCAAACATCTACCCTGCACAGATAGGATAAAGGCCCTGTCCCTCTATTCAGTCTCCTACAGACTCTTCAGAGGTGACCTCTGTCTGGCATGCAAAGCTATCTTAGACCCCGCCTTGAAAGGACTGCTGCATATCCGTAAGTCTAGCATCACTCGAGTAACCCAGACACGTGACCTCAGCCTGGTCTGTGACATCAATAGGAATTGTTGGCGGGATAGATTTGTGTCCCAAAGACTCCCCCTTCTGTGGAATAGACTCCTGCTCCACATGAAGCAGAGTACCTCATTAACACTTTTTAAGTGCAACCTGGATAACTGGATGGGGATCAGAAAATACACCCTTGGGATTCCCCCTGTGTCCCTGCTAGACCGTGGCATTGGGCGCTGACTTGTCGGAACATGGACTAAATTCTTGGCTAGGCTTGTAAGGATCTCAGGGCCAATAGCCTAGTAACTTCCTATGATCCCATGATCTTATAAAATGGCATTATTTAAAAAAGAAATCACTTATGTTTTCTAAATAATACCATCATACAAGAAAGAATTTAATGTTAATCCACATCTTCTTATTTCCAGGAGATGTGTAAAACGTATTGTACATGCATTCAGCATGTATACACTGACACTTGCATGGCGCATGCTAATCATATCTGTTTCTGTTAGTTTTTTAATTCATGCCAGGGAGCCATATTCTTAAAGCTGTTTCTACTCCTGGCATCCTGGCCTGAAGAAATTAGTTAGTTTGTTTGGCAGTTAGCACTAATAGCAGCACACTTTATTTTACTTTACTTTAATGTGTAGTTAAAAGAGCAATAGAAAAAAAGAGCAGTTGTGACCTCTGTGAATTCAAAAAAGTAAATGTCCCTGCAGCATGGATATGGAACTTTTTTTCATGAGTAATGCTGGATTTACACTAACCATGCTGATTGGTCTGAATAATAAAGGCCTTCTTTTATATTGTTGCCTGCTTATCCTTAAAAATCATTTAGTGTGTATAAACCATTACAAATAAGCACTGGCCATGAAAGAAAAAGTCATTTCTCAGTATTGTATTTCATCCTTTATATCACCCCACATCTATCCAAATATACCATTGTGATAAGTTACTTCGAGTCAGGAAGTATATGATACCATAGCATCAGAATTACCTAACACATATTACAAGCTACTGTGCATGAAAACCATAAATGGGACAGTAATGTTGACTGGCTGCATTATAATTCAGCTTTTATAGTTTTAGCTTTATTAGTATTAGCATTAGTATTAGTATTTGTATTAGTATTGTTATTGGTATTAGTGTTAATTAGTATTAATACCAGTACTAGTATTAATATTAGTACTAGTATGAGCATTAGTGTTAGTATTAATATTAGCATTAGTATTATTAGCATTAGTATTAGGTAAATGATTTTATTAATACAACTAAATTGTTTATGCCATAATACAAAAGCTATCCAAAAGCTAATTTCACTTTCTGCAACTGAGATGTGGACAACCCTAAACCAAGTATATTTTGTATCCATAGAAGCATCTTTTACTGCTGAGGCTGACTAAAGGCACCCAATGTGGGTTCCTTCTTGACAAAGTGAGACATAACAGATTGAGGAACATTTTTTCTGAGTAAAACAGCTAACATAAAATGTTTTTCACTAAACACAATAAGAAACCAAAATAGAAGTTCCCCCATACATGCTCTAAAATAGTAGCATAATTGCATAATTATGGGTGTATGAGAGAAACTTGCTTTTACACCAGTCAGTAGTCTCACAACAAAAGCAATCCAGCTATGTCTATATAAAATAACAGATAAAAATGTGACTTAGAATATGATAGAAGTATATCAAACTCATCCAACATCCAAAAAGACAACCAAATCATACCTCAAAAATTAAAATCACTAATAATATAAAAGCAATTAAACATAAAAGTGCACAAATAAAATGCATGCCTACCAACAAACCATAACAAATAAATGTCAGCAAAAATGAAAAAAAAATAAATATAATTTCAATAAAAATTCTTCTGAGTACCATCCTAAGACATAAGGAAAGGATCTTTCAGTCAGACTAAAAGTCACATTGATGAATGTATCTCAATCAAATGTTGCGTGGCAGAGTAAAGTTTAAGCAGGTGTAGGACAACGTCAACAGTAAATGGGTTAAAGGCATGCATAGATTCCCTTCTCTTTTTGTCTGCAATCACTCCAGATACAATGAATTTCAACTCCAGACAATTTGAAAATAAAATATGTCCCTTCAAAACAATTGAGATTTATTGCCTTTATTCAATTTTATAATCAATTTTCCTGCTGTTGATGAAATATGCATGTTTAACATTATTTGAGTGCCTTTTGTAAAGATAAATAGGCATGTCATTTTCAATGATTAATTGGATTTCTGATTTTACTTGAACCAGAAAGTTTTCTGATGGTGAAAATAATCATTATTAAATAATTATTTGTTTAACAAGGTGCTAATTATTGTTTGTATATAAAGCTTTCACTGTTTAGAATATTTAAAATTTATGAATACAGCTTCTTTGAAAGGAAACTAATAGGAAAAAAAGAGTTGATGTGAGACATATCATTTTCCGACTAGACTTCTGCATCTCTGCTGTTTTGAAATGAAAAGCATTTGTGGCTGTGCACCTGCACTATTTCAACTGGGAATTTCTGACATATTCTGCAGTTTCTTTCTAAGTTCTGCAGAGAATTTTAGCTAAAAGTACTTTCTGAAAGAAAAAAAATGACAGATAAGTTTAGTACCTACACATTCACTAACCCAAGCATTCAGAAATAACCCCAGTGCTGTCAGTAATACCTGTGTAAAAAGGGTCTGTTTCCACAATATGGAAAAATGTGATTCAAAGACACATCAGTGACAACAGAAAAGATCTTACTACCAACTAATTTTTATATCTTTGAATTGTTGTTAACTACCACTAGTGCATATCAACAATTTCCTGTGGTAGTTACCACCGGTGGCACATGCATCACATTAGCACAAGCACCTCCCATTCCCTCCCCATCCACTCACACATACAAACACATTTAAACATATACATACACAGACATACACACACAACCACATACCTCTGACCCTGAGTTATTAAAATGTCTCTGATGTCTCTTTTTATTCATTTGTCCCTGACCTGGTAAATCATGGATCATTACAGTTACACAGTAATGGCAGACATTAGAGTTTCACTCCCCTTATTGTTCATAAACTGCATATTGGTATTAGAGGCACTGCTCTATTAACTTTTTAAGTGAGTCCTGGTAATAGTTTAAATAATGCCCATGCTAGCATCTAGTTTTCTTCACTGCTTTGTACTGAAGACACCCCCCCCCCCCCACATACACACACACACACACACTATCTGTTGTGATTCACAGTCTGATGTAAGTATTGGACCATTAATATGTTATTCTTATTATTATGTAAAGAAAAGGCAGCTAAATTACTGGATTAGTGAGTGAATGAATACTCCTGCTTCCTGTGTAAAGGGTACAAGGTTTCATAATCTTTTTCTCTACTCAGATTAAATAGTTTTAAAACACACCACTAATATTTCTAGTGGTCCCTAGTGCCTAGTGCCATGTGCTGGTGTAGAGGACTGATATTCCACTGTCTAAGGGAGAGGATGCAGGGTTTACATCTTTTTAGTGCCTATACAGCATACTATGAAGATTATCCCTTGTGTATAGTGTCCACCTACCCCCAAAAACCTTTAGTGCTGCAAAGCTTGATTTTTTTCCTTAGGTGTCAATAAGGCACATTTCAAACAGTATCCCTGCTGTCTAGGGTTCTCATGATCATATGAGCCATTAAGGCATGATAAAAAGAGTTATGTTTGGTGTCTAGTATTTCTATGACCCACATCTTCTGCAACTGCCATTAAGGCATGATGTAAAAAGAATTAACTATAATGTCAAGAGCTTCCATCTTATCCAAGTTTAATGTAAGCTCTGTTAAGACATGATATTAAGAGAGTTCTTCCTAGTGGTTAGTGATTCCTCCAACTCTAAGTGCCACTAAAGCATGATATTAAAGAGTTATCCCAGGTGTCTGGTATTTCCCAGATGTTGCAGAATTTTCTTGTTAGTATAGGGGAGTGAACAGGTATGACAGACTCCATCCCAATCCTCCCGCAAACACACGTTCATAGGTAGGTACTAGGCTTAGACACCTACAACAACTGGAAAGGACGCAGAAACACCTCACAAAGATTACCGGCCTCAAACAGATGCCCTATGCAGATCGTTTCAAAAAACTCCAGCTCTACTCCATCACATATCGCCTACTCAGAGGCGATCTCTGCCTAACATACAAAGCTATGTCAAAACCCAGAGCTGTTGGACATGCTCCAATTAAAGAAATCCCAATCCCTCCAAGCTACATGTTCTAGGGACCTAAACCTTGTCACCACAATAAACAGAACATGCTGGAGAGATAGATTCCTGTCCCAGAGACTTCCCATATTCTGGAACAAACTATGTATCTATATCAAGCAAAGCTCATTAGCACTCTTCAAGAAAAATCTTGATTATTGGATGGGAAATAGGAAATATACCCAAGGGATCACTTCTGTGTCTCTGCTTGACAGGGGCACAGGAAAATAATTTTCTTGGGTGGTGAAAGCCATGGTACATTTTTGGCTAGGCTTATGTGTGTGTGTGTGTGTGTGTGTGTGTGTGTGTGTGTGTGTGTGTGTGTGTGTGTGTGTGTGTGCGCGCGTGTGTGTATGTTTTTCAATACTCTTGTTATCATCTTCAGGGATATGGGTGATTCACAGCCTGTGTCCACGCTCAGTAGGCATAAGGGATAAAAAATAGCTGTGGGTGGACACTAATCCACACACACAAAGATATACATATAAATACACATACATGCACATGTGCATGCATGCATGTGCACACACACATACACACATAGACACACAAATACACACACACATACACACACACACACACACACACACACACACACACACACACACACACACACACACACACACACATGTATGCGTGCACACACACACACACACACAAACACACACACACACACACATGTACCTAACCTACCCCCTTACTAACCCCCAGCACTATGACCTCCCAGGCAGACAGACACTCACCCATGCAACTACATAAAATTGCACACACACACACACACACACACACACACACACACACACACACACACACACACACACACACACACACACACACACAAACACGCACATGCACACGCACACACAAACACACAAACTACCTGTCTGCTAAACTCCACAGCACATACCTCTAATGACATGGGTTAACATGAGTTGCTAGGATAAAATAAAATGCACCAAGTTAGCACACAAACATACGTTTATTCAAACCAGAAAAAAAAAATGGTTAGCGCTTTCACAACTACACTAGTTGCTTCATCAGACACAGTAGTTTAACATAATAAAGCTTATATAGAAGATGCAATAAAGTCAGCTGACAATCCAATAGTCACATGTTCCAATGCTTATAAATGTGCAACATTAAATATATGTAAATGTAAATATGCATAAAACATAAATAAATATGCATTAATATACTAATAAATGGTTAAAACATTACTATAAATATATACAAAAAAGACTTAGTTAAAATATTTAAAGAAATATAATAATATAATAATTCTAGTGCTTCAGTGGTCTGGCTTTTAAAAAAAGTTTTAAGGAACTATTTCCATTCAAGCCAGGATATTTCTCAGCATTCAACTTAAGAATCCATTTTTGTTCTATGCTTTCTGTAGTATTTTCTAAGTCACCTCCCATATATTTGAGAGTACATGTTGAATAACAAAAAACTTAAAAGTATGAGATGAATCAGTTTTTCTAACATGACTAGTCAGTGCACTTGTTTCTTTACAATTATTTATATCTCTAATATGCTCAAGGATCCTGTCTTTCAGGACCCTATTAGTTTTTCCTACATAATATGCAAAACATTTTTGACAGAAATAAAAATGCACAACATTAGCAGTCCTACAATCAGCATAGCTATAACTGGTTATAGTAAATTTACGTAAAGGATGAATAAATGTCTTGCTGCTATGAATATATTTACATGCAGTGCAACGTCTGCATGGAAAAGTACCAACACATGTAGAAAAATTAAATTTATTAGGTTCTGTTCTATAACATAAATGTTGTTTTAAAGACTTGTTATTCCTGAAAAAAAACAACGAAGTTTCACTGATTATATTAGTCAACTCTGGTACTTCTTGAAGTAAATGCCAATTTCTCTTTATAATCTTCGTATATTCATTAACATTGCTAGAATATTGAAAAACTGCTCAAAAATTATTAGTGTCTGAGGTATGAGTATTTCTGTCTTCTCTATCTGTCATAGTTGTAAAATAAGGTCTGCATCTGCTATTTCTTAATTTCCATGCTTCAGTGATAGTCTTGTCTATCTCTCCTGTCTCATAGCCCCTATCTAAAAACTCTAACTTCAAATTTGCAAGGGCTGCTTTAGCATCATCATCCTTATTATGTAGGCACAGAACTCTAAATACCTGTCCTTTCAGTGTATTTCTAGGAATATGCCTAGGATGCATACTTGTTTTGTGTAATAGGGCATTCTTCCCAGTGGGTTTTTGGTAAATGCTACTGATAATTTCATTACAGTCAGATTTTCTGACTTTAACATCAAGAAAGTCAATTTCTAAATCTGAGCTATTAAAAGTAAATCTTAAAAACTCAGTAGTACTATGTAAATAATCTATAAAATTCTTAAGTTTATTGTCATTTCCGTTCCATAACATGAAAACATCATCAACAAAACGGACATACCACAACACTTGTGCAAAAAAGGGGTTACTATCAGTAAACATAGAAAGTTGTTCCCAGCACACCAATGCCAAGTTGGCGTAACTATTTCCACATGCAATGCCCATAGCTACACCAACCTTTTGCAAATAAAATTCATTTTCAAATACACAGACATTATTTTCTAAAATAATCTCCAAAAGACTACATATTAATTGAATTTTCTTATTGTCACAACATCTATTCACTGTTAGAAATTCTCTACCTTTGTCTATTCCCCATAAATTAGGTATACAAGTAAACAACGATTCTATGTCCATGGTAATAATTCTAGTGCTTCAGTGGTCTGGCTTTTAAAAACGGTTTTAAGGAACTATTTCCATTAAAGCAAGGATATTTCTCAGCATTCAACTTAAGAATCCATTTTTGTTCTATGCTTTCTGTAGTATTTTCTAAGTCACCTCCCCGTATATTTGAGAGGACATGTTGAATAACAAAAAACTTAAAAGTATGAGACGAAACAGATTTTCTAACATGACTAGCCAGTGCACTTGTCTCTTTACAATTATTTATATCTCTACCATGCTCAAGGATCCTGTCTTTCAGGACCCTATTAGTTTTTCCTACATAATATGCAAATGTGAAATTAGAGTTTTTAGATAGGGGCTATGAGACAGGAGAGATAGACAAGACTATCACTGAAGCATGGAAATTAAGAAATAGCAGATGCAGACCTTATTTTACAACTATGACAGATAGAGAAGACAGAAATACACATACCTCAGACACTAATCATTTTTGAGCAGTTTTTCAATAGCAATGTTAATGAATATACGAAGATTATAAAGAAAAATTGGCATTTACTTCAAGAAGTACCAGAGTTGACTAATATAATCAGTGAAGCTCCATTGTTTTCTTTCAGGAATAACAGGTCTTTAAAACAACATTTATGTTATAGAACAGAATCTAATAGATTTGATTTTTTTACACATGTTGGTACTTTTCCATGCAGACATTGTACTGCATGTAAATATATTCATAGCAACAAGACATTTATTCATCCTCTACGTAAATTTACTATAACCAGTTATAGCTATGCTGATTGTAGGACTGCTAATGTTGTGTATTTTGTTTCTGTCAAAAATGTTTTGCATATTATGTAGGAAAAATTAATAGGGTCCTGAAAGACAGGATCCTTGAGCATGTTAGAGATGTAAATAATTGTAAAGAGACAAGTGCACTGGCAAATAATTTTAGAAAAATTGATTCGTCTCATACTTTTAAGTTTTTTGTTATTCAACATGTCCTCTCAAATATACGGAGAGGTGACTTAGAAAATACTACAGAATGCATAGAACAAAAATGGATTCTTAAGTTGAATGCTGAGAAATATCTTGGCTTGAATGGAAATAGCTCCTTAAAACATTTTTTAAAAGCCAGACCACTGCAGCACTAGAATTATTATATTATTATATTTCTTTAAGTATTTTAACTAAGTCTTTTTTATATATATTTATAGGAATGTTTTAACCATTTATTAGTATATTAATGCATATTTATTTATGTTTTTATGCATATTTACATTTGCATATATTTAATGTTGCACATTTATAAGCATTGAAACACGTGACTATTGGATTGTCAGCTGACTTTATTGCATCTTCTGTATAAGCTTTTTTATGTTAAACTACTGTGTCTGATGAAACAACTAGTGTAGTTGTGAAAGAGCTAACCATTTTTATTTTTTCTGGTTTGAATAAACATATGTTTGTGTACTAACTTGGTGCATTTTATTTTATTTTACGTATCTGTTTTATGCACCTTATTTTTACCCTGAGTCATTCGTATTCTTTTTGTATGAGTGGCTAGGAGCATGAGAATCACTTGGCTGTGTAAATGCCTAACCATAGGCATTCCTGAGGGAGAATATATGATTAATTAGTGTAGGCCTCTCCCCTGCAATGTCTTCTTAATTTATACCATGGTGACAGAGATAGCCCACCATGGTGCTGCACATCTGCTAGCTAAAGCACTGTGTCAGGTCTGTTTCTAAATCTGAAATGGTTACCATGAGGAGTACACCTCCTGCTCATGTAGGTATTATACTAAGATTTTATTTTAAAAGCTGATGTATTGTCATAGCTCCCTGCTTAGAAATTCCTGATAGATGTAGTTTTTGAGAAGATCCTCTGCAACGTACATCATTCTGTATCATTTGCTTTAAGTGCTGCTAATTTTTGCAGTGTCCTTCAATACCAAACGGTCATAATATTCAAAACTCAAACATTCTATATTTTAATCTTTTCAGTTTGGAATGTTTGGTAATATTTCCACACATGACATGGATGCAGAGTCTGTACCTGTGAAAAACGATTCCTCAAGCAGCAAGCAACTATTTATCTACAGCAGGAAGGTGACATGCTGTACAGTTTGTTGTGTTTGTCTGAATTGTCTTTTGTCACATGACCTACATCTCTGCTCCAGCATTAGATGCCACAGCAACTGACAGCAGGTACTATCCTGCATGTTTCTTTTGGGGGTCACAGTCAAATTTTGGTAGGCTTTGAACTAGTTACTTTAAAATCCAGTGTTAACTCATCTACTCAGGGCATTTTTAGTTTTTGTAATATTTCAAAATCAAGAGATATGAAAGACTTGTTTGTTAACTATCTGATCAAGTTCTAGTTATACTATTTTTTTATTTTGTTAAAGTATGGGGCTAGCTCCCATTAACACTTATGAATATATATTTTATTTCATTTGCACTCAATTAAAATGGCTAGATTATTGGAGGGCTAGATCCCATTTACAAAGCATAATGGAAAATAGCATTACAATATGCTAACACACAGTTGTGGGATGATTCTTCATAAATAATATTACTAATCGCATCTTAATTGTATAAGCCTGATTTAAAAAAAACGAACGTAAAAATTAACATCAACATGTACACTTCCATGAAGAATCACAAAAGTTACTTATATAAATGACTCTGCTGAAGGACTTCATTGCAGATGGCCAGACAGCACATCAAATAACTCTAACACCATCAGTTTATGATGTGACTTGTCTAAATGGTAGAGTTTCAGTGTTCCTGAGCCTAACATTTCTGCATGCCCTTCTTCCTACCCACAAGGCAGGCTGTCTGCTGTTGTTGCTGACTTTATTACACCACCATAGTAGGAAGTGATGATCAGTTTCACATTTTGCTTTTTTGAACTTGTTATATTCTGGCATAATATAGAATTTTACCAGGTCAACCTGTTCAGTGGCTTGGGTCTGCATAACACAGCAGTGCATAATACGTGTGCTGAGCTACATTACTAATGAATATGGTATCAGGCAAGCTAATGAATATCTATAAAAATCAAAAAAGGAGCTAGCATAAGTGAATTAGCCAATATACCATATCTGTTCATAGGTTCATAGGTTCATAGGTAGGTACTAGGCTATCTGCCCGAGGGCATTTATAAGCCTATCCAGAGTGTGTCAGCTTTTGCTGCCCCATTGATTAATTAACTGAGCTTCTGTCAAGAAGAGCCAATGAAGTGACCCCCGAGGTGTATTTTCTTTTACCCATCCACTCGTCAAGGTTTCTCTTGAAGAGTGTTAGTGAGGGGCTCTGCCTAATGTAGTTAGGAATTTTGTTCCAAAGCATGGGGAGTCTCTGTGACAGGAATCTATCCCCCCAGCATGTTCTATTTATTGTTGTGGCGACGTTTAGCTCACTAGAGCGAGTGGCTCGCAGTGACTTGGATTTCTTTAGGTAGAGCATGTCCATCAATTCTGAGTTGGACATGGCTTTGTAAGTCAGGCAGAAATCACCTCTGAGTAAATAATATGCCACTGAGTACAGCCAGAGTTTTTCCAGTCGGGCTGCATAGGACATATGTTTGAGGCCAGTAATCCTCTTGGAGAGGTACTTTTGTGGTCTTTCCAGCTGTTGGAAGTGTCTTGTGAGGTACATCCCAAATGGGGAATTGTACTCTATGATGGGTCTGATGAGTGATGAGTAGAGGGGCACTATAACCTTTTTATTTCTAGATGCAAACCCTTTAGTAATTAAATGGGCTACATAGAAGGATTTCCTAACTACTTTGGCAATATGATTGTCAAAGGAGAGATTACTATCTACCTGGGTCCCCAGATCTCTTATTACCTCTTCTGTATTAAGGGGGCTGCCACCTATGTGGTAATTCATGGGTGTTTTGTTTTTCCAAAACGGGATGACTATGCATTTTTTGGCATTTAGCTTGAGACCATGACTTTGACACCAGGTGTCCATCTCAGTAAGGCCCTTTTGGAGAATGTCCGTGTCAGCCAGAGAGTCAATTATGGCTCCCAGTTTGCAGTCATTGGCGAACTTGGTTAGCTATAGTCCTCCTGTGTTTGCCTGTACTTCTGAGAAGTATATGCCGAACAGTAGGGGTCCCAGGAATGAGCCTTGTGGGATACCACTTGTGAATGGTTTAGAGTTGGACCTGGAGCCTGCTGTTCTTACCATGTGAGTTCTGACTGTAAGCCAGTTGGCAACCCATCTCGAGACGTATGGGTTTATGTACAGGCTGGTGAGTATTTCTATAATTCCCAAGTGGGGAATGTTGTCAAAAGTCTTGGTGAGGTCAAGGTTGGCTGTGTGAACCACCTTCCCCTCTTCTATGGCCTTGATGACTGTCTCGAAGAAGTCAGCCATGTTTAGTAGGCATGATCTGCCCTTAACAAAGCCGAACTGGGTCAGGTCAAATGTTTGGAGGTTCCCAATGTCTTTGTTAATGAGTTCCATGATGATGCGCTCCATAGCCTTGCAGACCAGGCTAGTCAGGCCTATGGGGTGATAGTTACCAGGGTCAGTTGTGGCCCCTCCTTTGTGGAGGGGAATAACCGTTGCTGTGTGCCATTCTATGGGCACATAGCCTGTGGAGAGGCTGAGGTTGAACAGTGTGTTTAGGTGGGGGGTTAGTTCATTCTGTAGTTTGTGCAAGACGCAGACTGATACACCATCTGGCCCCATTGATGCTGTGCTTTTGGCTTTTGAAATGGCTGTTTTCACCTGTGCTTCTGTGATTTCCAGGACACTACACTTTTCCGGTATTGTTGTGGGCCCTTTTGGGGGTGAGAGAGGGGTGAAGTTTGCACTGAATCTATCTGCCAGGATGTTGGCAATATCAGTAGGTTCAATATATTTTGTGCTATTTTGCACTAGCTCAGAGCATATCTGTGAGTTGCCACTTAGAGTCTTGACATAGCTAAAGAAGGCTTTGTGGTTATCTTTCGAATCCTTGGCTATTTTTCTTTTGAAGTTAGCCTTGGATGACTTTATGAGGGACCTTAGTTTCTTACTGATACTGATCAGGGATGTCTTTCCTTCCTGGGATTTGCTTTTTTTCTGAACTAATTTCCTCCTTCTATTGTATAGCCTGTTTATGGCAGGGGTCCACCAGACTGGTTTGCTTATCTTAGGGAAGTGAGTCTTGGTTTTGCTAGGGATGGCATGATCCATGCAGCCTTATAACCAAAAGGAATCCGGACAGGCTGAAGTAAAATAGTTGTTTATTACATTCCAAATCACATCAAAAACTTTTAAAAATGACGGGAAATCCAAATGCAGAAAGCGCTTTTGTTTGGCTATGCCAAACTTCCTTTGACAAAGGAGCCGTCATTTCCTATTGTTTTAATAGATACAGGATGGCTCGTTACATTGTTACATCAATCAATTCCTCTCTCATACACAATAACCCCCTAGATGAATAAAATAAAATGTATAATTGAACATTTTTTTTAAATTTGATTACATTCTGTTTATGAACAATTATTTTGTTGTTCTAATGGATGTATATACAAACCTGTACACATTCTATTAAATATAATTCCTTAAAAAATAATATATATATATATATATATATATATATATATATATATATATATATACAATACCTCTACTTCATATCCAATATAAAATAAAAATAAAGATGAATATAAATTAATAATATATGGGTATGAAACTAACAATATATAGATGGTAATGAAAAACATTGGTTGAGCATACCTAGTGCTGTTATAAATGCTATCTGTCAAGGTACTTTAATCTAAGGATATTTCCAACAGAAAGTACACCATTTAATCCTGGCCAGCAGTGTGCATTGTCTAATCTGCCATTGTAATTCCATTTTTTCCAAAAGGGCTTGCCATGCCCCCTCCCCCCCTTTTATCTAATTTTAAAGTGTCCAAGATTAGAAATTTAAATGAATGTGAAAGATATGTGTTAACATGTTTTGCTAATGCATTTGTTTCGGTTTTATTATGAATAGCCCAAATATGTTCACCCATCCAATCTTTTAGTTTGTGCTCAGTTTTCCAGACATAAAAATTGGAACAAGATGAACATATTGCACAACAGACTATTTTATCAGTGTTACAATTAAGTTTCCCCAAAACTCTAATACTATACCCATTAATAGATACAAAACTAGTTTCAAATGCATACCTGCAGTATTTACACCTGCCACACTTATGCATAATACCACACCTAGTGTTTCTTGGGATTTCAAAACATTTTTTTTAAATTGAGTCCTTTTTTGTAAACTATAGTCGGGGTATAATCAAACGTGTTATGTAAAGAAGGGTCATTGGTCAATAAACTCCAATTTTTAAAAATAATATTTTGTATAGTATAACTGTCAGCACTAAAAGTTGTAATAAAACTTCTAGTAAAAGTATTCTTATTACTACAATCATTACCCTTATTCTTATTTGTGCAGTGAAATTCATTAGGTTCATTCCTCTCAAGATCACTCGAAAGAATACATGTGACATTGTGTGTGTCAATGTTGGTTAAAGAGTCAATTGATTCAACTGATGTCCTACCTAATAAAGGTGTAAAGTGTCCATTATCTCGTTTTATCATTACTTCACTCATTATATTGTCTATCATCGTGTTGGGGTAACCTCTGTGTGTAAACATGTTCTTCAATAAATTACATTCTGAAACAAAATCATCCCATTTGCTGACCAATCTAGCTGCTCTGACAAATTGTCCCTTTAGACCAGCCCTCTTTTGAGTATAGGGATGGTTGCTATCAAAATGTAAAAAAATATTGCTCTATGTTTCTTTACGAAAAATTTCTGATAAATAGATGTGGTTACCTAAATCCTTTTTTAAAAAACACATCCAAGTAAGATATATTGTCGGTGTTTTTTACAGCTGTAAATTTTAAAAAGGAAGTTGTTTTGTTAATGTATTTTAAAAATTCGTCGACTTTTTCTTCTTCCCCACTCCACAAAACAAAATATAGTCCGGAAAATGTAAGTAAACATTACACCACTGATAAAAGGGAGATCCAAAGATAAACTTTTCTTCCCAAACACACATCACAATGTTAGCATAGAGGCCTCCACAAGGAGACCCCATAGTTACACCCTCTTTCTGTAAGTACAAGTTATCATTGAACAGCACAAAATTATTATAAAGGGCCACTTTGAAAAGTTGTTCATACAAGTTAATACTGTTTTGTGACAGTCCTTTTTTAAATAAGTATGAATTTACCCATTCAATGCCCTGTTTGTGTGGTATTACAGAATACAAGTCTTTTACATCAATAGTAATGAAAGTATAATATTCTCCAAAATTTGCTTTTCCCATTCTGGATAAAATATCCCAAGAATCTCTGCACAAGTGGCTTTCACTTTGTAAAAATGCCTTCAATTTACCATCTAGAAATGTAGCAATTGGATTAGTTATGGCATCTACTATTGGTCTCACTGGTGGTCTGAACATGTCCTTATGAATTTTCGGGACACCAAATAAAGCTGGTGTCCTAGGATGGAGTACATTCATAAAATTAAATTCTTCAATATTAATATCACCTTCAATGAACAGATCGTGTAAGATGCCCCTAATACGCCTATAAGCTCCATTTAGTTCATTAACAGAACTCACTGTATAAGTGTTGCTGTTGAAAATCTCTTCCATTTTAGAAATATAGTCAGTAACATTAAATATAGTCATACCCCCACCTTTGTCAGGTTTAATAAGTCTTACACCCCTGGTATCCATGAGCATATTTAAATTGATGTTATCAGACCTGCTTAAATTATACTTTTTGTATAAAGTGAATTTATACATATAAAGCGGAAGCCTCTATGCTAACATCGTAATGTGTGTTTGGGAAGAAAAGTTTATCTTTGGATCTCCTTTTTATCTGGTGTAATGTTTCTTTACGTTTTCTGGATGATATTTTTCTTTTGTGGAATGGGGAAGAAGAAAAAGTCGACGAATTTTTAAAATACATTAACAAAACAACTTCCATTTTAAAATTTACACCTGTAAATAACACCAACAATATATCTTACTTGGATTTTTTTTAAAAAAGGATTTAGATAATCACATCTATTTATCAGAAATTTTTCGTAAAGAAA
This sequence comes from Protopterus annectens, assembly GCF_019279795.1. Lineage (NCBI taxonomy): Eukaryota > Metazoa > Chordata > Ceratodontiformes > Protopteridae > Protopterus > Protopterus annectens. Next base: position 1,187,741,160 of record NC_056727.1, read on the forward strand.
CATAGAGCAATATTTTTTTACATTTTGATAGCAACCATCCCTATACTCAAAAGAGGGCTGTTCTAAAGGGACAATTTGTCAGAGCAGCTATATTGGTCAGCAAATGGGATGATTTTGTTTCAGAATGTAATTTATTGAAGAACATGTTTACACACAGAGGTTACTCCAACACGATGATAGACAATATAATGAGTGAAGTAATGATAAAACGAGATAATGGACACTTTACACCTTTATTAGGTAGGACATCAGTTGAATCAATTGATTCTTCAACCAACATTGGCACACACAATATCACATGTATTCTTTCGAGTGATCTTGAGAGGAATGAACCCAATGAATTTCACTGCACAAGTAAGATTAAGGGTAATGATTGTAGTAATAAGAATAATTTTACTAGAAGTTTTATTACAACTTTTAGTACTGATAGTTATACTATACGAAATATTCTTTTTAAAAATTGGAGTTTATTGACCAATGACCCTTCTTTACATAACACGTTTGATTATACCCCGACTATAGTTTACAAAAAAGGACTCAATTTAAAAAAATATTTTGAAATCCCAAGAAACACTAGGTGTGGTATTATGCATAAGTGTGGCAGGTGTTAATACTGCAGGTATGCATTTGAAACTAGTTTTGTATCTATTAATGGGTATGGTATTAGAGTTTTGGGGAAACTTAATTGTAACACTGATAAAATATTCTATTGTGCAATATTTTCATCTTGTTCCAATTTTTTAAGTCGGGAAAACTGAGTGCAAACTAAAAGATCGGATGGGTGAACATATTCGGGCTATTCATGATAAAACCGAAACAAATGCATTAGCAAAACATGTAAACACATATCCTTCACATTCATTTAAATTTGTGATCTTGGACACTTTAAACGTAGATAAGGGGGGAGCATGGCAAGCCCTTTTAGAAAAATGGAATTACAATGGCAGATTAGACTTAATGCACACTGTTGGCCAGGATTAAATGGTGTACTTTCTGTTGGAAGTATCCTTAGATTAAAGTCCCTGGACAGATAGCATTTATAACAGCACTAGGTATGCTCAACCAATGTTTTTCATTACCATCTACATAATTGTTAGTTTCATACCCATATATTATTAATTTATATTCATCTTTATTTCTTTATTTTTATTTTATATTGGATATGAAGTAGAGGTATTGTATATATATATATATATATATATATATATATGTATATATATATAAAATATATTATTTTTTAATGAATTATATTTAATAGAACATGTACAGGTTTGTATAGACATCCATTAGAAAAACAAAATAATTGTAATCAAATTTAAAAAAAATATTCAGTTATACATTTTATTTTATTCGTCTAGGGGGTTATTTTATTGTGTATGAGAGGGGAATTGATTGATGTAACAATGTAACGAGCCATCCTGTATCTATTAAAACAACAGGAAATGATGGCTCCTTTGTCAGAGGAAGTTTGGCATAGCCAAATGAAAGCGCTTACTGCATTTGGATTTTGCGTCATTTTAAAAAGTTTTTGGTGTGATTTGAAATGTAATAAACAACTATTTTACTTCAGCCTGTCCGGATTCCTTTTGGTTATTTGGTTTTCAGTGCTCTCATTGCCTTGATCCATGCATACTTGTAGCTGCTCATAGAGTGCATTTGTAAAGGTTCCTGCATCTTGGACACTGTTATCCTTTAGCGTGGGGGCTGCAAAACTTACCACCTCTGTCTTAAGTAAGGTGAAGTTTGCTATAGAAAAGGTTTTCATTGTAGTTACCTTGGTTGGGGGTGGTGGTGTGGTGTGGACATCCAGAGTGATTAGTTTATGGTCTGATCTAACCAGCGACCGGTTGACCTCCGGTGCGGAACACCTCTCGCCCATGTTGGTGATGACCAAGTACAATATGTTTTCTCCTCTGGTAGGGGAGTTTACCAGCTAAACCATGGCATTTGAGTTGATAAATTCCCTGAAGCACTGGACCTGGGAGTTTGTACTTGAGTAGTTTTCCCATTTAACGGTAGGGTAATTGAAATCGCCCAATATCAGGATGTTCGATAGGACCTTCATGTTTTCCAGTGTCTCCAGAAAGGCGGAGTGGTGGTCCTGGGTCATGGAGGGTGATCTGTAGCAGGCCACAATTTGCATTGCTGATCTGCCCGATGTTAGTTGCACATGGATGATTTCAGAGGTATCATGCTGCACCACTAACCTGGAAGTGTAGGTATCCTTGATGAATATGGATACACCCCCTCCTTTTGTGTTTTGGTCCATGTTCTGTTGCTGAAATGTGTGATATGAGTTGTAGCCCAGTAGTGCCGGGGTGCTCTGTGGAGCCTTGAACCAGGTTTCATTTACTGCACAGATGTCAAAATTCTCCATACTGAGGAGTGCTTCGAGCACGTGCATTTTGAGATTTAAACTCCTGACGTTGAGTAGCACAACCCTCATTTTTTTATTTGTGCTGTTTACGGAGGTGGGTTTGACTTTTGAGCCTTGCCTAAAAAAGGCACTATGGGGGCTGCAAGAGCCTTGGCCAGTATTCGAAAGCCTAGGTGTGACAGGTGCAAGCCGTCTCTTGCGAAGCATCGAGGCTTGTTGAGCATGTCGTCCCAGGCTGACAGATGCTGTTCCCAAACAAAACACTGCTATGGCCCTTTACTGTGCCACACTATTTGCAGGATCCTAAGTGTTTACAAGATTACATTTTAAAATTTACAGTCAAGAGCAGGAGAAAATCATCCCAAAATGTACTTACATAAAGCCATTCTAAACCAAATCATCAGACCTTGATAGCATTATTTTTTTTTGCTTCATATTCTCACATAACTAGAGCTATTTTGGACGTATCTCAAAATGTAAATTTTCAAAACAGATTCTGAGTTCATTTTATCCCAAACACCAAAACCATGAAGTCTCACAGTTAGAATGTATAACTTTCTTGATTGTGAAAGCAAAGCACACCACATTGTTGTGATATAAGAATCTTACTGTTCTGAAAAATTATGACCGAAAAGCCACATTTGGGATTTGTATTTTGAAATAATCAGTCATGACTATTCTACATTTGGATATACACTACAAAACAATATTATTATTATTATTATTACTACTAGGACAGTGAACACCATTAACGTGAGCTTCCAAACTTTCATTAGTCTATACATTTTAGACCAGACATTATTTCACCAGTGATTAACAACCTTTGCTCAATTTTCAAGTCATTGGTCCAGTAGTTAAGAGTGTGACAGTTATTTTCCAGACTGCCAGCCATATGAAACTACCACCATTTTGATTGATGATGTTATCCATACTGTAATCTTGTCTCCATGCATGGAAGTTTACAAATGTATCATATAGACCTGTAGTTTCTTGTATGAACTGAAGCACCATGGAGACAAATCTTTCTTACAGGACAGGCTGTACTCTCTGAAAAAATGTTGCTTGACCCTTATTCTGATATCTTCTCATATCCGCATTCTTCCTCATCTCTTCATCAGTTCCTTCCCTGGGTTTGTTATGTAAAGAATCTTCTTTCTCAAGTTGAATTTAAACTGCTGCCATTCTTCAGTAGCTCTTGCAGCATGATAACTGAGCTCCCAACATACTATATAATTATTTCCAGTGAACTTCTCTCGAATTGGCAAGTCTAGTTGCTTTGGAAAAATTTTAAATGAAGTGTTCCACTTGTAATTTTTTTTAATTCTTTGGCACCCACAAAGCTTATTAAAAGGACAGCTTGTAAAAGTAGACCATTATCAGAGCTCAGAGCCAACCTGTTTACTATGTTAAATAGACCAGTTTCTCAAGTCTGTAGCAACTTTCTATGGTTATTCTGTTTATATGGATTTTTTTATTTTATTCTTAGCTTATTATTGTATTAATTTATTGTCAAATGGATTTAGTTGTACTGTATAAGTTCTTTTTGTTCGTTTCTTTGTTCTTTTCAGTGTTTGTTTTGTTTCATTTTTATTAAAGTCTCAGTCTCAGTAATAATTCATGTTGATTCTGAATGACAACTAGAGATTATTATCCTTAAAAGTCAGTTTTAAAGGTATGAGTTTGCCAAAGGATATTTGTGTGTCTTGAATCATGTGGTATTCTTTAAAGTTATAACAGTAGCAACTGAAGAAGGTCTGAGAATGCATACTTCTTATCTTTACATTGCTAAATCATTCATCGCTATTATATATAATGGAATAACTGACAAATTAAAAGCATTAAATGTCAATTCATATGTAATTCAATGGGTAAAGCACTGGTTAAGCTATAGGACACACAATTTGGGGAGGTAGTAGGCTACTTCACAGCTTGAAAGGGAGTTTTGAGAGTTCCGGCATGTCTATTTTGCAAAATAAAATGATACATGGAGAAGAAATATGGCAGCAGTAAGCAAATTATTGAGAGGAAATTACTTCACCTGTTAATGTGAGCTTCCAAATTAGTCTATACATACATAATAACAAACTGCTATTTTAATTCATATGTAAACTGCAAAACATCTGTTCTAGTTTATATAGTTGTACAGAAAATAGTCACCGTGTACACATTGTTATTGTCAGTCTGAACCCACCACAGTACAAATTACATTTCATTACATTTCTTAAACTGAGAAGTATGTCAAAACTGAAAAAAAATTAAAATGAATTGCACTTCCCAGTTGAAAGTCTTCACCCCATCACCACCATCCTTATATGTATATATATATATATATATATATATATATATATATATATATATATATATATATATATACCAACTCTCACAGTGGAAACAATTGGAAATATGTACTGAAGTACACCACCAGCTTGCATAGTTAATGTACATATGTATTTATTTGTTTATTTATTTGTCTGTCCGTTTGTTTATTTTATTTATCATTTGCTGAACAGGTTAGTCCCATATTTAAAGTCAATATGTAAAGATGTGATGGACACAACAAAAATATATGATGAAAGAGGTTTATGGACTGTGGTTTGGGAGTGTGGGATTATTTTGAAAATGGAATGTGATAATGTTGTGCACATTCTCAGTGTGATTAATGTGAATGGTAACAGAGAATTTGTTAAGGATAGGGAGCAACCTAAAACATTTTTCTTTTGTGGAAAAAGTAATCATTTGATTAGTGAATGTGCCAAATGAAAATGTTTTAATTGTGGCAAAACAGGGCATGCAGTGGAAAATGTGATATGAAATGTAGAAAATGTGGAAAAGAAGGACATACATGGGTTGTGTGTGAAGAAAGTGAAGAAACTGAAGAAAAAGAAGTTACACACGGTTCAGTGTATGATAAAAATATAGAAAAGGAAAAGACAAACAAGCAATAAACAAAAAAATTACAATGGAATCAGCACTCTGGGAAAGAGAAGGGGAAGAAGAGGTATTAGATACGAGTGAAGAAGAAGAATACGCAAATTGGGGGTCTATATCAGTTAGTCAAGCTAAATAATCATCAAATACCTATTCACTGACCCCTTTTTGTCAAAGCTACACTTCAATGAACAGACTTTTCAGTGAAACTTTTTTGAATTATGAAAGTCATATTGAAAAAAGGAGACAAAGAGAATTTAAAAAATTGGAGACTGATACTATTGAATAATACAGATTATAAGATATTGATGAGAGCAATAAAAAGATGAACAAAGTAGATAAACTGCTTCAACAAACAATATTTGGTAGAAAAGGCAAAGGAAGTTAAAAATTATTATGGATAGTAAGAGAAGTAATAGACGATATTGTAAATCAAAAAGTAGAAGCCAAAATCGTGGTAGGAGACTTAAGTAAGGTGTTTGATAAAATACAATATGAAGCATTATGGGACATATTAGGAGCTTATAATATAAGTGATATAATTATTAAATTAATAAAGTCTCTATATGAAAGAAATAATATTAGAATCATTATAAATGGATGGCTAAGTGAATAAAACAGGATGAGGAATAAAACAAGGGTGACCAGCAAGCAGTATCATATTTGATTTAGTAATGTACACAATCATCAGTAAAATAAATAGAATACTAGCTATGGCAGGATAAAAGATAACTGAAGAAATACTATTATTAATAATATTTACATATACAGATGACATAGTATTAATCACTAAAAACAAGGAAAGGATGGAGGAGGAAATCAGAAAATTAAAGAAAGGGTTTAAGACAACTAGTTTATGTATAAATAAAGAAAAACATAAAAGATTAGGATTTCACAGGTAATACAGGAGATATACAGTTTAATGGAGAGACTATAGGTATAATAGTAACAGTATTTGGTAAAACAGAATATATTAAAAATAATGGAGAAAATTATTCAAGAAATAAAAGAAATATGCATATTTAGGAAATCTTATAAATTATCATATATGAAAAAGTGAACTTGATAAATTCTGTGTCAATAGGTAAGTTAGCATAAGTAGTAAGTAGTACATGATACTAAATAATTATGAAAAGAAATGATGGGTGGAATTTAATAAACCCTACACCGAGCGATTCTCTATGTAGGAGTAGTGTAGCAGCCCGAACAAGGAACATGGCCACAGAGTGATCCAGGAAACAGGGCTTGGGGCGTGCACAAGCAGAATGCAAAGCACCACATGTGTTGGTGAAAACCGTGCAAATGAAATTCATTTGCAATTCAGCAAGCTGAAAGGCACCCATGTGGTGCCGTGGCAGTATAAGAAATGCACATGGTTACAAACCATGTACTGAAGTATAAATTTTAAACAGGGGCTGTAAACGCCCAAAAAAAGGCTGTATAGTGCACAGTAGGCATGCAAATGGCCAAAACTATGGCCAGTGAGTTAAAAACAAATGCAAATTATGAAAACTAAGTTATTTTTTATACATATTTTACATTTAAGCAACACACAGCAACTCACAAACATGCCGTCTTATAAAAAAAATAAATAAAAACTGTAAAATATGACATTTACACATATGCAAAAGTATTGCATTATAGTGCCCAGCATGCAGAGTCATACAATGGCAGGTTACAGTGGTTTCTAAGGAGATAGGCCCTTGTGTAATGCAATATCCAGGGTATACGCAATTATGTATAGGTACTAAACATGGTAGGGCTAGAACTGTGTTGGTGTAGGCAGAACAAGCAGCTAACACCAAAAGGGGGTGTGTCATGGCATGTTTAAGCTTATTGGAGCTTAGAGGCGCCTGTTTGTGCTCAGCTAAGAACAGATAAGCAGGGGGGCATGTCTGAGGCTGCTCAGCTATGCTTAGCCTTGTGGCACATGTTTTAGCTGATTAAAGAAAAGCTAAGCATGCCTATGTACTGGGGAGTGTCCAAGCTTCTGAGCAATGTTTACACTAGAGCGACAGGTTTGCACGGCACAACACTTTAGCAGTGGAAGAAATTAAAAAATAAATACATAAATAAAATTAAATAGCCTGGGAAACCCAATCAAGTATGAATGACTAATGATCTCTGTTCAACAGACACTGGCCCATTCAAACCACCCATGATATACCTATCAGGTGGAATGCAGCATAACGAGCCAGTCAAACAAGCTGCAGCTGCATCACACCAGTATAACATATGTATACACCCAATAATCTGATTTTCCCACATACTCTGCACCATTGGAGGACACACCTGGGAATTTTAATTGACAAAATGATTGTGGCTGCTGCTGCTGTGCTACATCCGTGAGTGCTAGAGGCTGAGGTCAGTGATGATGCTGATGCTGACAATAGGCCCACACTGAGAAGGAGAAGAGTGTTCAAGCCCAGGGTAACCTTCCAGGGGCTACATGAGCTGGAGATAGTAGAGCACTACAGGGTGGACAGGGACATAGTACAGGAACTCACTGAGCTCTGGCGCCCTCACCTCAGACCCAGAGCAAACAGAAGGGAACCCATCCCAGTGAAACAAAGGTATGTGTAGCCTTAAGAATACTAGCTACAGGTACTTTCCAAAGACCTACTAGGGACATGATGGGGGTCTCACAGGTATGTCATCCAGGGTACTCCACCCATACCTGGATGTCATGCTAACACATGCCAGTGACCACATTTATTTACCCCACACCCCTGAGGAGAGGACCAGCAATATGTGTCTCTTCCACCATGTAGCACACTACACAGAGGTACTGGATGCCATAGACTGCACTCATGTGCACATCAAAGTACCACCTGGTGAGGAGGGTAGAGTCTATGTAAACCACAAGGGGTATCACTCCACCAACTGCCAGATCAAGTGCAATGCCCAGGGCAGTATCATGAATGTGTGTACTGGCAGCTCTGGCAGTTATCACAACTCCCACTTCTGGCACACAACAGACCTCTACCAGACATTTGCCAGGGGGGAAATCCCATATGGCCATCAACTGGAGGATGCTGGCTGCACACTTGAACCGTAGATGATGACACCCATCAGAAATGCACACACACCAACTGAAGAACATCAGAGGCACAAGTACAACTAGGAACATAAGATAGTGTGTGTTTGGGTTGCTCAAGTCATGGTTCTGCTGCCTTGACATATCTGGTGGAGACCTGCAGTACTCTCCAGCCACATGTGGACACATGTTCATAGTATGTACCATGCTACACAATATGATCCTGTGGAAACAGCTGCTGCAAGAATGTCACAGGGAAGGGACACACAGCCCCCCACCACTGTCAAGGTCCCCACAGGCACAGGAGGACTCGGAGGAGGAATCCCCTGAGCCTGTCCCTGTAGGCCAACATAGGCATGCCCAGTATGCCCCGGCCTTGGAAAAGAGGCAACACGTAGCACATGCACCTAAGGATCCAGGGACTGACACCTCACTCCGACTCATATACATAGTAAAAAAGATGCCGACCGCACCACACTACCTGTACCTTACCATGTATATGCTGTGCATACATCCAACACAGTCAGCCCTGAAGCACTGTCCTCTCAACTGCTGCAGCCACAAGGTAAGTCACTCTTCTTAGCAACAAATGAATGGGGTAGTAGACTGTTGTAACATATGTATGGTATTCTTGCATATATGCAACGTAATGGAGTGGGCTACCGGAATAGCAGCAAACAACTGACAGCTATGTGGGACAACAGGGACTCTCTGCCAAGTATTGGCCACCCCAGAATATGCAGTTGGCCCCAAGCCAGCAAAACATATTGCACTATGTGAGGAACTTACAAACAATGGGGTCATAGGAAAGATGCATGGATGTCAATGTTGGAGTCACCTACATACCTCTCAACCTCTTAGAGCAAGAAATCTGTACAAAGCCATAAATAAAAGTAGGACAAAGGCCCAAAAAGAGGGACAGTTGTTAAATATTGTACATACAAACTAAGAAAGTGGATAGAATAACAGGTTTTGCATTAGCATTTAGTTTCTGAAGGGTATGAAGTCTGTCATTAATTTCTAACTTCAGTCTGTAATGATTTGCTAATAGTTTGGCAGAAACCCACAAGTTTATGAAAAAGGGACCCAAAATATCAGGCAAACAAATGGACATTCTTCAAAAATCTGTACAGATAAGCAGTAGGGTCCCCTACCCCCGACACACCCTTGTTCCCATACAACTGTAATAACATATATGAATGTAAGTTAATAACAGCAGACCACACACTCCCAGGGCTGTCCCAATCAACTTGCTAACATGTTCCATTTCCACAATATGCAGGGGTCAATGTTCTATGTATGTCTGTGGTTAATAGTGTTAGGACATACACTGCACTGACTGCTGGCTGTCATGGCTTAGTGGGATATGTACATTACTGCCAGCAGTCAGGACATACACTGCACTGACTGCTGGCTGTCATGGCTTAATGGGCTAAGTATATTACTGTGGTTGATCGGGTCCATGGTTTGAGACTAGCTGCACCTATTATTTTTCATGTGAGCTACAACTATGGTAGAGGTTCTACAGACTGCCCAGATGTCAATATTTGTTACTACAGGAAAGGTGGACAAAGCCAGAGACATGGAGGGCGGGGGGGCACAGATATGGACAGTACACAGCTCTGAGTACCCCAAATGGTTCCTAGTAGAACAGCAGGTAGTGACAAGTCAGTGTAGCACCAGGATATAAAGGCTGCCACATAACTGTGTCAGTACTGACAACAAGTAAGTGGGCACCATCCATACCCCATGAATGACAGGGTTTCACAGAATGTACACACCTATGCCTCATATAGCTGTTCCATTTGTCATAACATTGCATTTGTCAGACAAACTATTGGCAAACCATTAAAGGCTGATGTGAAACATAAATGACAGACAGCTGTGATGCAGACTTCATACCCATAAGAAAATGCAAGCTAATACGAAACTATTCTACCAACTGTCTATGTTTGTAACAGCAATATTAAGATCCTGTCCTCATGTTTGGGCCTATGTCCTTCTGTTATATTTGGCCCTGTCCAAATGCCTGGCTGTAAGAGTTTGAGAGGTATGGCCAATATGTACTGATATAATAACAGTGCAGCACAAACCATCTCAAGACCACAGCAGATGTATAAGGCACAATGCTGGAAACCTGCAAAAAAAGTACAGTCAGAGATGTGAAGTCTGTAACCCCGTGTGTGTGGTGTTACATCTGCTACCACAGTCACACCATAACTACAACTACATAGAGAAAAAACTGTGGACAAAGCTTTGAACTGGAGCAGAGCAGGACAAAGGCCTACATATAAGGGAAAAGAGGAACCACTGGCCAGACAAATGTAAAATGTGCATACTACAATTAGTGCAGTAGCATGGGTTCCCTGCAGTGTATGGAGTCAGTAGCCAAATGTCTGTCAGTTGTTCCTCACATTACTCTATATAGATCTGCCACTGACATACCAGGAAATCACAGTGCTATGTAAAATGTACCACACATATTATGCAAAATCCAGCTCAGTCCAATACACTCTGTATCCACCCTACATATGACTCTGTCAATAAGGACAGCATAGAGTCAGGATATCAGTGAGGTGCTGGACTGTTTAAGCATGTTTATCAGCCAATTTGCTGTAGCACACAACATCCTGGACTGGAGAACAGGTAGGTCTGGCCTGGAATCCAACTGTTAGTATTGATGGTCATACTGTGCATGCTCCTAAACTTAGCTAATTTCAGCCCATGTCTGAACCCACATCTGACTATAGAACTGTGATATCCATTTATGCCTGTGCATACAGACAGCTATGTACACCTTAACTATCTCTCCCCACCCCCATCAGACATGATTACCCTCATCTATCCATATGTGGCACATATAAGTTGTAACGGGATCTGTTGAGTGTGTATACATACATATATATATATATATATATATATATATATATATATATATATATATATATATATATATATATATATAGGTAACATATGCAAATATATCATTTATAGAGAGGCAGAGACAAGGGGAGAGAGAATCAGACAGAAAGAGAGAGACCCTGAAAGGCATAGAGTGATGTAGTGCTGCAGCCACTCGTACACCAATAGTAACCAGTGGCATGTACAAATAGTATGGTTAGCTCCATTGTGTAATAGTAGTTAGGTAGGGGTTGTAATCTCACATCACCCACTGTGTGTGTGTGTGTGTGTGTGTGTGTGTGTGTGTGTGTGTGTGTGTGTGTGTGTGTGTGTGTGTGTGTGTGTGTGTGTGTGTGTGTGTATGCGCGTGTGTGTGTGTTTAAGTATATCCCCTTGTGGCTGTGTGTATTTCCTATGTGTCTGCAATGCCACTACATTTTAAGGCCCGTTCCACCCTGTTAACCTCCCCATTGCACTACTTTACAGGGCCTGTTGATGTCATCCACCTTAGATGCACCATTGGACACTCTCCAGGCATATAAGCTCTGAGGGTGACATGATAAGTATGTAGCACTGTAGTACATGCAGTACAACTAGATAGGTAGGGGTTATAATCTCAATACCAGCAACTGTGTGAGTGTATGTGTGTGTGTGTGTGTGTGTGTGTGTGTGTGTGTGTGTGTGTGTGTGTGTGTGTGTGTGTGTGTGTGTGTGTGTGTGTGTGTGTGTGTGAGTTTGTGAAGCATATCCCCTGTTGCAATGTGCATGTTTTGGTTATCCCATTTTGAGGCCTGTGCCACCCTCTTAACCCCCATTGCACTACTTTACAGGGCCTGTTGATGTCATCCACCTTAGATACACTGTTGGACACTCACCAGGCATATAAGCTCTGTAGCACACGCAATAAGTACATAGCATTGCAGTACATACAACTAGATAGGTAAGGGTCCTAATCTCAATGCTGGCAATTGTGTAAGTGTATATGTGTGTGCGTGTGAAGCATATCCTTTTTGCAGTGTGTGTGTTGGTTATACCATTTTGAGACATGTTCCACCCTGTTAACCCCCCCATTGCACTACTTTACAGGGCCTGTTGATGTCATCAACCTTAGATGCACCATTGGTCACTCTGAAGGCATATAAGCTCCATGGTGCACATGATAAGTATGTTACACTGTGGTACATACAACTAGATAAATAGGGGTTCTACCCTCAATACTGGCAACTGTGTGTGTGTGTGTGTGTGTGTGTGTGTGTGTGTGTGTGTGTGTGTGTGTGTGTGTGTGTGTGTCAGTTGGACCATTTTAAGGGCCTGTTAACCCCCCACTGGCAATCCTTACAGCACCTGCAGATGTCATCCATCTAAATAGTAGTGGCAGATGCTGCAAAAACATATAAGCCTCATGGCACATGTAATATGTATATAGCACTATTGTATGTAAAACTAGGCAGGTAGGGGTTCCACTCTCAACAAGGACAGTTCATGAGTGTGTGTGTATGCATATCCCCTTGCAGCAGTGTGACTGTGTTAGGGTCACCACCATATCTCTCAACACATTAGAGCAAGACATCTGGATAAAGCCATACAGAAAAGTAGGGCAAAGGCTAAAAATTATGGTCAATATTTAAATATTGCTCTTATAAACATTGAAAATAGATAGCATAACAGGTTGTGCATTCACATGCATTTTCTGAAGGGTATGAAGTCTGAAATGAAAATATCTGTCATTATTGTCTAACATCAGTCTTTAATCATGTGCCACTAATTTGTCAGAATACCACAATGTTATGACAGACATAAAATATGTGGCAAACATCAGAACATTCTGCAAAAACATGTACAGGTGAGAGATATGGCCAACACCTGTCCCACCCCACATGTTGCAGTCCATGTTTGGCCAGGTGTGACCTGAGAAAACAACTCAAACAATACAGAGGTCCTAGAGTGTATGGCAACAAACATTTCCTAAAGTTGTGTAATAGTTACATAAAGCAGTTAGGTAACATCAGAAGTACCTTATTGTAATGAGACATAGCATAAGCTATGAAAATATGACAAAAAGAAGCTGTCATACTGGAAAACCAAGAGAACTCCTGTCCATTGAACTTGCCATGGGTATGGTTTGTCCTGCCAACTCTCATGATACTACAAGAAGTGTCCTACAATGCACATTTGATAAGCTGACAACCCTACTCTGTGTTGCCCATCTGTGTGCAATGGGTCTATATTACGATCTCAAAAGATATGCGCATCGAACACGTCTTTATCAACATGTAAATATCGACCTTTTGAAATGCTGAATGACCACTTTAGTGAATTTTTTCCCAGGGGAAAAAAATCGCTTGGCCGTCATCCGGGATTTGCCCTTTTCTGCACTGTAGTAAGATCTTGGAGTTGGTATATTTAGTTGGGTTGTGTGGGGCCTCCCACTATGTAGGATTTGAAAGTTTGATTTGTTTGTGTATGGCTGAGTGATTTTTTTTTTCTCCTGGGAAAAAATTTTCTGAAGTGGCCATTTGGCATTTGAAAAGGTCGATATTTATGTGTCGATTAAGACGTGTTCAGTGAACTCATCTTTTGACATCATAATATAGACCTGTGTGCAATATGTAGACATGTGGAGTCCCTGTCAGTAGCTGCTGTCCCCAATGACCCACATGTATCTAGGCATGAATGCTAACTGCCACCACCCACAAGACTGTGGCGACTGTAAGTAGTATGATATCTGTCATTGACCCATCAACTGATGTTAACTGATGTTAAATGGGGTCATACATTGAGTATGGAATGCTGCCAAGATCCTGGTCTCAACCTGAATGCAGAAACAGTGCCATCATAGCATACGGCAAGGATGTGGCCCCACTATTTCTCACATGCACACATATACACATATACACATATACACATAGTAATACCCACAAAGGTAATCCATGGCCTCCAACACCTGTTCTGTACAGATAGCCTTGAATCAGTAGTGGACCACTCAATATTGGACAAGCTGTCCACAGGTGGGCTGTGGCATGCTTAGACGGCAACATTATGCACAGCCCTTCAACAGTTGGCCCATGTATGTGAGTCTAACTCTTCACGCACCAGCATTACAGGCCTGAATCTGATATGTGACATCAACAAAACAAGCTAGAGAAAGAGGTTTACCTCCCAGACCTGCCCTGTCACAGCAAAGCACTTCCCAGACATGTCAAACAGAGTACCATGCAGGCCATCATCAAGTGCAGCCATGATGAGTGGATGGGAAAGCACAACTCTGTCCCAGGGGTCACACCTATGTTCCACAATGACAGAGACAGCAGGTGGTAATCAATGATTCTGTTGGGGATAAATTAATGGCTAGGCTTGTAAGGGACCCAGGGCCATTACTCTAGTAACCTGCTATGATCCTATGAACTTGTGATCCTACAGAACTCCCAGGGGATGTGTATCAAAGGTAGCATGCTGTGTCAATAGGTACACATGCAAGATTATGCTGTCTGGCCCCATTGTCCCTCACACACTGTTCTACACATACTCACCTAGTTAACCATTCACATAAACAGCCATACTTTGCTGATGTCACATTTCTGCATTGCCACTATGACATCCTGAGCTGCTGTATTGGCAGCAGGTGCCCATAATGTACACACACAGACACCTGCAACAGAAACAGAATAAGGTCTGGGAGACAACAGTCACTCAGCAATACTAACAGCAATACAGCATCATGGCACAACAGTACATACACTTTCATGTGTAGGCATGACAATTGCCAGCAGACAGCACCTTACAAGGCATAACACTCCTGCACTACAAACTGCCATTAACTGTACTATATTCACCCTGTACATCAGACACATATTAGCATGTCCCTGCATTGATGGTATGGATGACAGGGATGTGGCACAGGTATCATCACATGCGCAGGGTGAGGTGTGGAGTTGCAAAAGACCTATGGTGTGTCACACAGTTGACATTGTGTGTGTATGTGTCTGGTGGGGTGCTGGTCAGCTAAGCCATGGAGAGGAGCTGTGTGTGTCTGGTGGTGAACTGCATGTGAGTGATGTGTGAGTGTGTGCATGTCAAGCCATGTGCTAGCCCTGTACTAGGGTATGTTGGACAGCTGTGGAACATACATGGCAGAATGGACAGTTTATCATCTCTGGCCATGAACATGGGATCCATCAGGAGTGGTACTGGCAATACCCTGCCCAGGGTCAGATGCGGTACTACTTGCTGATGGTGACCAGTGTCTGCTAGGTCTGTGTCCCTCACTGGACCACCTAGGATCATATGCCCATGGCCTGCCATGTTGTGGTGTGGACAGCACCCCCCCGTCAGTAATGCTGGTGGTAATGCCATTATGGGAGTGTGACTGTGCATGGCCACATGGGCTCTTAGCTGATGTTGCTGCTGACCTACATCCATGTGTCTGACGACCTACTCCCACCACATTTTCAAGCACAGACATTGCATGGTTAAAGAGTGACAACATAATGTCTCACCCCACCGTCTATCCACTACATAAGCAAAATGATCTAAGGCATTACCAGTGCTGTAGATGGAGTCATGCATGCCAGGCAGTGTGGAATCCATGACCCTGAGCATCCATCTGGTGTACCAATCAGAATGTGCCTTTTTCTCCGTGATGGACCAAAACATGCATCGGGTGACACTTGCTGTGACACCTCTGGCAGGTGCTGGATGTGCAGCAGTCCTCCTTTGAGCATTCCTGTTAATCTGACTGGGTGGGACCTCACCACCTCTCAGACTATGGCTACTGTCTACAGTCACAGATGCCATAGTCGCCACACTCTCCTGTTTGATGCCATCATCCTGTGACTGTCCAATATCTGTGGCTGCTGGGGACTGGGTATGTGTGGGCATACTAACTGTGTGCGGGGACATTGGAAGAGGAAGTGGGATGTCAACCAATGAGACAGATTCAGCCCCCAACAACCTCAGCCCCTGTGCCTCACTATGGCCACCATCATCATCAGAGTCCAATGAGACACTGACATCAGGTTGTGAGGGGAACACACTCCAACCTCCATGTTCACCTGTGAGGGGAAGACAACATGACTACATTACATTCTGCACTATAATGTCTGCTGATCCACAGACACACACACACTCTCACACACACACACACACACACACACACACACACACACACACACACACACACACACACACACACACACACATCTTAGCTGTCAAATAATCAGGGACATATTTCAACAGAATCAGGGACAAACCCAGAAAATATTAGGGACAATCAGGGACACTCATAAAATATTAATGCTATTAACTTGAGACATTGGCAGAATAAAAGAATGTTAATTACTATGCATTTTGTGAAATAAAATAAACCTATCACTCTTACTTACTGCCATTATTTATTGAGTATAATTCACCACCTTTCCTCCAAGAGTCACCAGTTTTAGGAGGGATTAAGAGGGAAAGTGCCAAATTCTGGAGTCAAAATCAGGGACATTCCTGGAAATCAGCAACAGTTGAGAGGTCTGACACACATACAGGTGAGGTGCCACAAATGCATTATACAGATCACATGTTATGACTGTTGCCATGCACAACACACAAGCAGACCACAACAGACACACACAAGACAGCCCCTTAACAACATGCAGTGCAGCTACGTCCAGTTAATTTTGCTAGTACTATACACCTGTGAGATAAGTGACAT
Source organism: Protopterus annectens (assembly GCF_019279795.1). NCBI lineage: Eukaryota > Metazoa > Chordata > Ceratodontiformes > Protopteridae > Protopterus > Protopterus annectens. The sequence goes on from NC_056727.1 coordinate 1,187,758,101, forward strand.
GTCATTGTATGTGTTTGACCTTCACCTAAAACACAATGCACCCGTTTCCACAATAGTAATACATCTCTTTATAGCAGACTGCATACACCTTCACAAAAATAGATGCTAATATGTTACAGCTCTTGCAAATATGCTACGTGATTACTGATGTAATGCACTGCAGTGAATCCCTCCACAAGTTAATATGCAAGTTGTAGATTAGGGACTTCCATATTAAAGTAGTTATTAGACATTAGACAGGCTAAATGGTAAAATAAATTGTGTATCTTTATGCATAAAAAAACAGTTAGAAAGGAAAATAACCTTGCTGGTCAAGCATGAGAGACAGTTTATTAGAAAGTAAAGATAACCATAAATTGTGTAGAAAATACAGATACATAATGTTCTTTTCTCAAGGGAAAGATACAATCTTGCCAGCTACAGAATCTTCCTTAATGGAATGTTAAATAAAGCACTTATGAGACAAAGGCTGAAACCAAGGTTAGGAAGAGTAAATAAGGAAAAGCAGTTCAGTTAAGGTTAGTTAATTTGACATGTTATTTCAGAGAAGATTACAGACACTCGAGCCTGAGTATAGAAGACAGGTCAAATAAAGACTGTAGCAGTTTATGTTGTTCAGGACAATCAGAATATGACTAATTGTTTATCAGCACTGTTAATGAAGACAGTAATCGGATATTGTGAACATCTAATAAAGCCTTATTGAATGAACTATAGTGTATGAAAAATTTATTATGAGAAGTATACAAGACTTGATCCATAATGTAGAGACTGGCACCTGTTCAGCACGAGTTTGGGTAATTAACATATTTCATTCTCAGTCTCATTACAGTGTTTCTAGCTAATTATGGCACAGTACAGTATTATCAATTCTTAAAATGGTGCCTGAACAGGCCTGCTGTCTGGGGAGATATATAACACTTGCAACCTAGCAAGCAGCAAGGCTGGACAATCAGAAAATCAGAGACAGTTGTAGTGTGTAACCATTTCAAATCCAGTTTCCAGTGCAGCATATATTTTCTTAAGTTCACAGTGACTGTTCTTCCAAGTCACTACAGCAAAAGTATTATGGACATTTCAAAAGCACTCTGCAGGTTTTCCGATTGAGAAGCCCCAGTAAAGGTAATCAGTGGTGCTACAGACCACCCTTTCAGTAAAGGTATCGTTCATTTCCAGACTTTGTCACACTAAATGTGTTCTACAAAGTAAATCAGCCTTATCAGAAAACTTCAACAGAAACAGCTGCAGAAGGACTTTTCACTAAGACAGCACTACTTCATGCAGAAAACGGCCACACCAGACAACCTCTGCATATAGTAAATGCAGCTGTCAACTAAAGTGCACAGCACCAGTGTTTCTTTCAGAAAAGCCTCAAACAACTTCAGCAGACCAGTATTAAATCTAAACAGTGTTCCTTCAGAACATAATAGACATTATCCAGTTAGCCGCTATCTCCACAAACTTTCCAGTGTGACGTCATACAGCCAAGAAGAAAAAAAAAGGTTAATAAGCTGCAGACAATGGCTCACATTCTTCCAAAACTATAAAGTTATTTAAGACTTTATATGCATTGTTTAGTTACCAGCTCAAAAATGTTTAAATTAATCAGCTAAAGTTTTTTGCATATAAACCTGTCAGGTAATACTGCTACAGTTAAAACATCAGTAAATTGTTGGTTTAAGTTTAAAAATGTTCTCTTAAAGTTAAAGATTATTAGTTCAAGAATGTTAAATATTTCTAAATGCAAAAGGATTAAGTAAGCTTGTGAGTCAGCTTCTGTCACCATGGGTCTAGACTTAATTAATCCTTATGTAAATGCTTCAGCACATACAATTCAACATAATACTTTCAGTTGTAGTATAGTTTCACATAAAGATGTTCAGAATGTAATTCAAAATACAGAAGTATGTTGCAGTATTAAACATACAAATGTCAACACAGTCAACATACATAACATGCAGGCAATATATCAAGTTCACATTACTTCATCTAGTTTCTTATTTTCAGAATCAAGTGCAATGTTTGCAATGAAGGGAGACAAGAGGAATCGAGAGTGCAGATTTTAATACAGTAAATTGCAGTATAACTGAAGAACATACTTCAGTGCTAAGATAAAGAATGCATTCCATAGCTATCTGTAAAGATCAGGGCATTAATCTGTCATTGTTTAAGATTAAAAGAAATAGCAATATTTCTTTTAATACATTTTTAAACTTAAACCAAACATTTCTCACAATTAATCTCCATATCTCTCAAACACAAGCTTTATGTAATATCTTTTTTCACTACATGTTGCTACAATAATTGTATTAACTGCCAATAAATGTGAATGTACCTTGCAGCTTTCTCCTATAACCGTATTAACATTAGCTGCCAAAATATTTTGTATTGTACGTGGAGCTTCCTCTCCTATAATTGTATTAACTGCCAATATTATTTATTTTTTGTACTAACTGCTCAAATTTTTTGTATATACTTTCTTGTATTAATTGGCAATATAATTTTGAGAATACTTGGAGCTTTTATCCCCTGGCCTCCACTGAAAAAGGGCTCAATATGGCCCAATGGACTTTCCCAGTTAACAAACTACAAATAAATAAATTGTTTACAGACAAATCAGTTTCAGTTACACATAGATCTTTATTAAAATACACAAATGCAGTTTTGTCAGAATTTAAAAGGTCAAAGATTATAGCAGCTAACATTTCAAAGTGTAGCAGCTCTGTACTAAGTACAAACAAGTCATATGCTGTTTTAGACTTTAGTAACAAGATTTGTACAAATGTACAGATTTTAAAGAATTGGTTATAACAGGAACATGCAGATTTATAGGCTGAAGATAAAATAAATATAGAAGTCTAAACCTCAAAATGCACTCACTCGAGGCACTTCTTAAAATGGAGAACATAGACATCTGTGCAGTGACAGACCTGGTTCAAAGATAAAATAAATGTAGAAGTCTAAACCTCAAAATGCACTCACTCGAGGCACTTCTTAAAATGGAGAACATAGACATCTGTGCAGTGACAGAGACCTGGTTCAAAGCTCCAGAGAGCACCCCTGCATTACCAGGCTATAATTCATACCACACCTTTCGGCCACCTAATCCGGAATGAAGCACTAAAGGTGGAGGCATGTCCATATTCATTAAGGATATCCGCACCTCCAGGCTAGTTGAACAGCATAATGCATCCGAGATTATCCAAGTGAAACTAACTCTGGGCAAGACCGCAATCCAAATTGTAGCTTGCTACAGACCCCCCACCATGCCCCAGGATTCCCACTCCTCATTTCTTGATACACTGGAAAATATTAGGGTACAGCCTAACACCCTAATAATGGGTGATTTCAACTACCCCACCATTAACTGGGAAAACTACTCATGTACCAACTCTTTTGCTCAACGTTTTCTGGAATTCATAAATTCCATCACATTGGATCAACTTATTCACACCCCCACCAGGGGCAGCAATATCCTAGACCTGGTCATTACCAACATAGGCAACTGGTGTTCCACACCAGAGGTCAATTCCTCATTGGTCAGATCCGACCACAAGCTAATCACCCTAGACATCCACATCCCACCCTCACCCCCAATTAGGAAAACCACCATAAAAAACTTCTCTAAAGCCAACTTCACACTTCTTAAGACAGAAGTGGCAAACTTCATGACATCCATGCAGACAGACAATAGAGGTACGACTGCTGAATCCTACACAAATGCACTTTATAAACACTTACACGAGTGCATGGATCATGCTATCCCTAATAGAACCAAGATGCTATCCTCCAAAAAAAAGGAAGCCGATCTGGTGGTCCTCTGCCATAAATAAACTCTACAACAGAAGAAAAAAACTGTTGAAAAAAGAGTAAAATCCCATGACTGGAGGAACCTCAGTAAGAAGTTGAGATCCCTCATAAAATCCTCCAAAGCTAGTTACGAAAACAAAATTGCCACTGTCTCTAAAGACAACCACAAAGCATTCTATAGCTATGTCAAGAATCTCAATGGTAACAGTCAGATCTGCTCTGAGTTACAGCACAATGGCACTAAATAAACAGAACCAACTGATATTGCCAACATCCTGGCAGATAGGTTCAGTGCTAACTTTAGCCCCCTCGCACCCCCTAGAGGGCCCATCTCTATACCAGAAGAATGCAAAGTTCCTGTAATCACGGCTACACAGGTAAAAAACACACTCTCCAAAGCCAAGAACACAGCATCCATGGGACCTGACAATATCTCAGGCTGCGTTCTACATGAACTACAGCATGAACTGGCACTCTACCTAAGTACTATGTTCAGTCATAGCCTCCCCTCAGGCTTTGTGCCCACTGAATGGTGCACCACAATGGTTATCCCACTCCACAAAGGGAGAGCCATGACTGACTCCGGGAACTACCACCCCATTAGTTTGACAAGCCTGGTCTGCAAGGCCATGGAACATATCATCATGGAACTCATAAACAAAGACATTGGTAATCTCCAAACTCTGGACCCTACCCAGTTCAGATTTGTAAAAGGCAGATCATGTCTCCTAAACCTGATTGACTTCTTTGAAGCAGTCACCAAAGCCATAGATGAGGGTATGGTGGTTCACACAGCTTATCTAGATCTCGCCAAGGCTTTCAACACCATCCCCCACTCTGGAATTATAGATAAGCTTACTAAACTAGGTATAAATCCCTATGTCACAAGATGGGTTGCCAACTGACTCATGGACAGAACCCACACTGTGAAAGTAGCAGACTCCAATTTATGCAATAAGTGACAAGTGGAGTACCACAGGGTTCAGTCCTGGGTCTTCTCCTGTTTGGTATCTACTTCTCTGAAGTACAGGCTAACACAGAAGGTCTTTGGCTAACAAAGTTTGCAGATGACTGCAAACTAGGAGCCATAATCAAAACTCCTAATGATGTGGACATACTACAAAAGGGCCTCCCTGAGACAGATGCCTGGTGTCAAAGCCATGGCCTGAAGCTCAAAGCCAAAAAGTGTATTGTCATCCCCTTTGGTAAAAACTCTGTACCCATGAACTACCACATAGCTGGTAGTCTACTTAATGCTGAAAATGTGATAAGAGACCTTGGGACACAGGTGGACAGTAGTCTCTCCTTTGATAACCACATTGCCACAGTGGTCAGGAAATCCTTCAACGTGGCTCACCTCATCACAAAAGGTTTCTCATCCAGAAAAAAAGAGGTCATTGTTCCCCTCTACTCATCACTCATTAGACCCATTATAGAGTACAACGCTCCTTTTGGTATGCACCTCACAAGACATCTACAACAACTGGAAGAGCCACAGAAATACCTCACAAAGAGGATTACTGGCCTCAAACAGATGCCCTACGCAGACCGTCTCAAAAAACTCCAGCTTTACTCTGTTGCATATCGCCTACTCAGAGGCAATCTCTGCCTAACATACAAAGCTATGTCAAACCCAGAGCTGTTGGACATGCTCCACTTAAAGAAATCCCAATCCCTCCGAGCTACACACTCTAGGGACCTAAACCTTGTTACCACAATAAACAGAACATGCTGGAGGGAGAGATTCCTGTCCCAGAGACTTCCTGTACTCTGGAACAGACTACCTATCTATGTCAAACAGAGCTCCTCATTAGCACTCTTCAAGAAAAATCTTGATGATTGGATGGGAGATAGGAAATTCACCCCGTGGATCACTTCTGTGGCTCTGCTCGACAGGGGCACAGGAAAATAATTTTCTTGGGTGGCAAAAGCCAGGGAGTATTTTTGGCTAGGCTTATATAGGCCCTAGGGCCAATAGCCTAGTATCCTCCTATGAACCTATGAATCTATGAATAAATTCCAGTTCAGCTGACACTGCTGAAGTGCTCAGAAAGCCATATTGGGCATGGCCAGTTAGAAAAAAAGGGCAACTGTATACCTCTATGTCTTGTAAGGTATACCAGAAATAACAGTTAAATTAATTCACGGAATAAATTGTTTACAGTTACAGATTTGGCAAATTAATTTATTGTGTTCCTGTTTGTTTAAGAGTTTTATATTAAAGTTTGCAATGCAAAAACAATAAGCAATGATATAAACAGAGACAAAATAAAGTTTACTAGTTTAAAATTGTAGACAATAATAATAAATTCGTGCAGAATTCAGTAATATTGAAAAGTTAAATGACGTCGGCTATAGAAACGGTTATTGTAGAAAAAGTGGGTGGAGTTTCACTCACAGTACAGTATGTTAAAATCTAAGGGTCACACGATAAAATGTAAAAAGTTCAACAGTTAAAACTGATTTTATATAGGTGCAGAAATGCACAGTTACATTACTATTTAGTTTTATTTATCAGTTTGCTTACAGACTAGCAAGAGTTTATTAAAACTTAAACTTAGACACTCTAAAGACAATACCTCTCAATTGTACCTCATTACGAGGAACATACCTCATTTGGGGTCTTAAAAAGTTTATGTCCTCAAAGTTCCACATTGAAAGGGTTTGTCACACATTCAGTGTTAGCAATTTTTTAATGGATATCCATGATAAATAGAAATTAATTGTATTAATTCATTAACAGAATTGTTTCATAAGTAAAAACTATCACAGTTTAACCAGCCTTTGAGCTTCCTAGCTGAAGTTGTTGGTAAGCTGTTAGCAAGCGTTCCACATTTTGCCCATTTGTTCCACATTATGAAGGCTAGTGTTCTTCAATTTGGAGATGGAAGGTTGAGAGCTATGTTAAAGACTATCAATCTAGGTAATATAAAAATCAAATCATAAAGTTAAGAGACTTCAATCCAAACAGGCCATAAATGCTCAGTGACACCTAGTGGTTAAAACTGAAATTGCAGTTTAACAAAATATTTTTTTTTTTTCAGATTATGAATCAAGTAGCATAAAGCTGTATACAGCAGCTAGCAACACACATGTAAGCTAACTACAGAAGTTGGTCCCTGTAGACTTTCATCAGGGACTTCCGGAGCAACTGTTAGATTAGGGACTTCCATTTGTAAATTAGTTATTAGACATTAGACAGGCTACAGGGTAAAATAGATTATGTTTTATTTATGCCTAAAAGACAGTCAAGCAGAAAGGAAGATAACCCTATTGGTCAAGCATGAGAGAGTTTATTAGAAAGGAAAAATAAGCATAAAGTGTGCAGAAAATACAGAAATACAGAAATGTTCTGTTCTCAAGGGAAATATACAATCTTGCCAGCTACAGAATGTTCCTTAATGGAATGTTAAATAAAGCACATACAAGACAAAACCTGAGACCAAGGTTAGGAAGAGTAAATAAGAAAAATTACTGGACTGAAGCAATATAATATGTTGTGTTTAAGATAGTTCAGTTAAGGTTAGTTAGTTTGTTTGACCTGTTATTTTAGAGAAGATTACAGACACTTGAGCCTGAGTATAGAAGACAGGTAAAATAAAGACTATATTAGTTGACATTGTTCAGGACAATCAGAATATGACTAATTGTTTATCAGCACTGTTAATGAAGACAGTATTCAGATATTGTGAACATCTAATAAAGCCTTATTGAATGAACTACAGTGTTTGGAAAATTAATTCTGAGAAGTATACAATATTTGGCTCATAAAGGAGAGACTGGCACCTGTTCAGCATGAGTTTGGGTAATTAACAGGTAAAGACTTTTTATTCTCAGCCTAGTTACAGTGTTTCCAGCTAATTATGGTACAGTACAGTATTATCAATTCTTGCACAAGTATTGCAATATGGCTAAGCTTAACAGATGTGTCCATGGCAAACTGGCAGACATTAACATGACTAGGGTATAAATGAGCCATAACAAAATAGTGCCACACTCAGCGGCTACAGCATAATGGACCCCGGTCACTCTAGAGGTAATTATGGATTTGTGTGGGAGAGGTATTGTCAGCAGACACAAATGTGGCATTGGTACAGGATATTATCTGCATATATCAACATGTACAGTACAAACTGTGATACTACCCACATTGCTGACATTCACAATATGTGTGCACACATGTGCATTACAACCCCCCACAAATGCAGATTGACCTGGCATATGTGTACAGGTATGCAAAGGCTGCCACTATGAATGCTACAGTATAAACACGATGAAAACTGGATGCTTACATGGATGCCCCTTGGCTGTGAAAGCTGTGCCACCTACCTCCATGAGATATGATGTTATTGACTCTTGTGAGCTGGTGGCTGAACCCAGGATTGCCAGAAACTCCTCTGTGGCTGAGAGTGGTTGTTGTGTAGCAGGCCCACCACCGGTGCCAGCACAGTCCCTGGCCACAGCTGTGGCCCTTTGCTGTGCATGATGTATCAGATCTGTAGCCTGGTGTCAGACCTGCTCATCGCTCCTGTCATGCTGACCCACACAATTAACTGATGCCATGAGGTCTGCCAACTGTGCAGTGAATTCTTGCTGGTTATGGTGACTCCTTGACAACAGTGATGGAGTCTCAGGGCATCAATTATGGCAGCGGTCTTAGCTTCTGAGAAAGGTGGATTCCTCTGGCAGTACATACCACCTGAGACATGAAGAGGGGAACACATCACAGGACCACATACATTGCTCACCATTATGTACACACCCTCCACATCTACATTTACCACCACTATCCACTGCTAACTCGCACACCATACCTCGCCATCTATCACCACAGTATGTATGTGGTTATCAGCAACATAGTGGATCAGCAACATAGTGGAAATACATCATGCATTGCCCTCCTGATCTTTATGTTTCCTTCTACTTGCTGCATGTCCTATGAGGTGTTCAAATGCATTGTCCTGTTGCACCTATTACTGCTTATTCATAGCCTGTCTACATTGTATGCAGTGGTGTCAGCATCACACTGTTGTATTAAGCACCTGGGCTGTAATACCAACCCTTAGGTTTCCCTGGCTTTCCTCTTTCAGAGTCTAGACTATATGGTTGGACAATGTCCTACAGTTTCCCCTGCCAGTCCTGTTGATATGGGCATCCTGGCATAGTGTAGCCCCTGCCTCATGTACATGGATGGACAAGCATCTACAATCGCTAGCAAGGAACACACTGTGTGAGAGATGCAATGACATTAGGAACCTACAGACAATGCTCTCTCTCCCTGTCAGGCATGCATATCTGTCCCCAGACTGGTTGCAAACACAATTAGTACACCTCACACACCACTCACACCTACACAGCACACACACACACACACACACACACACACACACACACACACACACACACACACACACACACACACACACATGCAGAGGTCCCCAACATACACATCCACAAAAAAAGGTGACCTCCAAGGCAGAGCCACAGGTGAAGGCCACAGCCCTACACAGTACATACCACACATAGTCACACACCTGTGTCCCACAGCCGCACAGGTGTCACCACATGTCAAACATATTACACATAGGAGACTCCCTTGTGAGACAGACTGATGTGCCTCTCACCTGGCTGTATATGTGGATGTTCACAGTTACTTGTGTGTCAGGTGACAGAATCTACCATATCGCATACACACTGCTGTCTCTCACCAACCGGTACTGTCATGAGTCTGTCACGGTCCATGTTGGCATGCCTGACCTAAGATGTACGTCCCTGGACTATATGCAGTGAGACATGAATGAGCACACTCATTATGTGTCCCAGGCAGGTATGTCCCTAGTCTTATGCACCATTCCACTGTCACCCAGACTGATGCCACAATACATTCAGGAAATGATTGACCTTAACATGTGGCCTTTTATCCTGTGATATTCCAGGGCGTTCTAGTACCTGTGAGCCTGGGATGATATGGTCAACAGACCATGATGCTTTGACAAAGATTGCCTCCATCTGTTTCAGATGGTTCTCACCACCTCCATATTGCCTTAATTAGGAAAACTGGTGAGGTTATCACTACCAACATACAACTGTCAGCGCAGCACACATTGAAGGTCATGCTGCTAAATGCTAGGAGTATACACATGACTCTGATACCAATGCAAGCATTCTTAACCCTGGGAAATGCTGACATCTGTGCAATCACACACATATGGTTCATAGCTGCAGAGAGCACCCCAGCCTTACCTGGTCCACCATCCTATCATATAGTCATACTCTAAAGTGTGGGCAGAAATGGCATGGGGCATGTGATGTCAATATAAATGTAACACATACACACCTCCATGCTGTACAGGCAGTAAGATGCACAGGGGACACTGCAGGGGAAGTTCAGCATTGCCAACACACCTATAAAAATCATAGCTAGCTACCGGCCACAACATGTGACCAGGAAGCCCATTCTGCCTTTATGGACCTCATCGACTGTTTTATGATTTGGGTCTCTACCCTGATCCTTGATCACTTGAATGACCCAAACATACATTGTGAGACGTACCCATGCCATCATACAACTGGCCAGAGAGCCATCAACAGTGGAATTACAAACAGCTCGATGCAGCTAGGGGCTACTCCCACATGAGGTGAAGGTGTGTTGGAGTTGATATTACACAATACAAGTCACCGCTGCATAATCCCTACAGTGTCATCCTCTGTGGCAAAGCAACCAGTCTGCAGTCACGTTTGAAGTCACCATATCCCACAATACCCATCTAGCTAGGGTCATCTCCCACAATACTCATCTAGCTATGGTCAGAAATACATACATCTCAAACATGGATTACAGCCTCCTGGGAGGGTGGTATACACAGTTTTACAGCCCCCAACCACTCTGTAGGGACTGGAACCACAGTCCACACATACTCCCAAGTGCTATATGCGCATTTGTATAGATGCATGGAGTCAGGTATACCCGACAGGACTATATCATCCTCGGCAAGGATACATACATCTGCAATACATAAGTGTCTATAACAGGGATAGTATACTGCTCTGAGACAAAGTAGGAGCAGGTGTCGATTTTGGAGCAATGTCTCCTTAGCGTGAACAAGCAAATGGGATCACTCCTGGAAACCTGCACAGCAAACCCAGAGCCCACATTGTCAACATCCACTGCAGACAATCATCTCATGTTCTGCACATGTGTCTGCAACATCACAGGAAGCACTTGCATATGCTCACTTGTGGTAGTGAAGGACACCAGATATACCAGTGCTGTAGGTATAACATATTTGATGCCTGACAGAGTCAGGGTAGGCTTCACCCCGTGACCCCCCTCAGTACATTAGGATGTCCTCAGTACCTACCCCCTTCTCCTATATATAGGAACAGGTCACCACTGCCATTTGAAAGGCATGGCATACATCCACCATGGGAGCTTATCAGTCATATCACAGGATGCATCCTACATGGCCCCAAGCATGACCTTGCAACACCATCAGGCACTGTATTCAAACAGGCCTGACTACCACTTTTTCCCAATCGTGTGAAGGACAACCACTGTCACCCCTTAACACTAAGGTGTGGCATCCACCAGTCTGTCACATTATACACCCATCAGCCTAACTAAGCTGTTCTGGAAGGCCATAGCACCATTTATAGTGAACCTCATTAACAAGGACATTGGTGACCTCCACATACTCCATCATGTATAGTTCGGCTTTGTGAAGGAAGGGATCATGTCTGTTACACTCTGTTGACCTCTTTGACACAGTCACCAAAGCCATGGATTGGGGTGACAGTGCACACTCTCTGCCTTGACCTGGACAGTATAACCCATTTGGCCATAATAGATATATGCTCCCAAGTATGCATGACACCATATGTTACCATAGTGGTAGCACACTGGTGTGCTGGCATGACCCAACTAATCCACCTAGGGGAATCCACCTCAAGCAGTTGACCCATAACTAGTGACATAACCTGTTGTTCTGTGTTTGGGCTGCTGTTATGTGTGATGTACACTTCTGAGGTGCAGGCCATAGCCATTGGCCTATGGCTGACCATGTCTACAGATGACTACATGCTGTGTGCTGTCAGCAGATTCTCTAGTGTTGTGGATATCTGCCTAGGAGGGTTTTACGCAGCTACATGACTGGTGCCAGAAACATGGCCTCAAGCTACATACCAGGAAATGCACTGTGAACCTCTTTTGGGGAGAATGACATCACCTCATATTATCACAGTACTAACAACACCCTAGGCATGCAATCAGTTGTGAGGTATCTGTGCATACAGATCAATGGCAACCATGACATTTCACCACCATGTTGCTTCTGTTCTATGGTAAACCTTCTACATGGCCCACTTCATGCATAAGGATATGTCATCCAGGGGCATGGGGTCCTAACATCCCTGTATTCCCCCCAATAAGGCCCATTATTGTGTAAAATGCCATGTTCATCATTCACCTCACACAGAACATGCAGCAGCTGGGGACATCACAGAGGTTCCCACCAGGGAATACCAGGGCCTCAAAATCTACCATACACAGATAGGCTATGAGCCCAACCCTCTACCTAGTTTCATACATACTCCTTAGAGGTGACCTCTGTCTGGCATGCAAGGCAATCATGGACACAACAGTGTTGGGACTGCTGCACAAGTACAACTCAAGTTCCACTCTATTAACACACACACACACACACACACACACACACACACACACACACACACACACACACACACACACACACACACACACACACACACACACACACCCTCAACCTGGTGTGTGACATCAACTGGGCTTGTTGGTAGCTCAGATGTGTGTCCCACACACTCACCCTGCTGTGGAATGGTCACCCTGTCCACATTAGGCAGGGTAGCTATTTACACCTTTGCAGGCAGAACCTGGATAACTGGATGGTTAACTGCACATACACCCGTGGGATACCACTTGTGTCCCTGTTGGATGGGGGGCATCAGGTGCTGTCTTGCATACACATGGGCTAACATCTGGCCTAGGTTCATAGGTTCATAGGTTCATACTAGGCTATCTGCCCTGGGGCAATTACAAGCCTAGCCAGATTTTGTTTGGCTTACTCCACCCCTTGATTTGAGTATACTGTGCCCTTTTTAAGGTTTAGTTTACTGTGCCTCTGTCTAATAGTGACACAGAAGTAATCCCCGGGACAAACCTACGATCCCCCATCCACTCATCAAGATTCTTCTTGAAGAGTTTCAGTAAGGTGCTCTGCCTAACATGAATTGGAATTCTATTCCAGAGTGAAGGGAGCCTCTGGGTTATGAATCGGTCCCTCCAGCAAGTTCTATTTATTTCTGTGCTGAGGTTCAAGTCCCTCGAGCGTGTGGCTCTAAGGGATTTAGATTTACTGAGGTGGAGCATGTCCATTAATTCTGGATTGGACATAGCTTTATATGTCAGGCATAGATCACCTAGAAGTAGGCGGTATGCAACTGAGTAGAGCTGGAGTTTTTTTAACCGAGCAGCATAACGCATCTGCTTGAGTCCCTTGATCCTCTTGGTGAGGTACTTTTGGGGTCTTTCTAATTGCTGCAGGTGTCAGGTAAGGTGCATCCCAAAAGGGGCATTATATTCTATGATAGGCCTGATGAGGGATGAATAAAGAGGCACGATTACCTCTCTTGATCTAGATGTGAATCCTTTCATGATGAGGTGGGCTATGTAGAAGGTCTTTCTAACCACTTTGGCAATGTGGTTGTCAAAGGAGAGATTGCTATCAACTTGGGCCCCCAGATCCTTAATTACTTTCTCTGTACTTAATGGGTTACCGCCTATGTGGTAATTTGTGGGCACATTGTTTTTGCCAAAGGGTATGACTATACACTTTTTTGCATTTAGCTTTAGACCATGGCTCTGGCACCAGTTATCCTTCTCTGTGAGACCTTTTCGAAGGATGTTTGTGTCAGCTGGAGAGTCAATTATGGCACCCAGTTTGCAGTCATCTATGAACTTGGTGAGCCATAGTCCTCCCACATTGGCCTGTACCTCGGAAAAGTATATACCGAACAAGAGCGGTCCCAGGACAGAACCTTATGGGACGTCACTTGTGACCGGTTTCGAGTCTGACATGGCTCCAGCAACTCTCACTCTGTGGGTTCTATCTTTGAGCCAGTTTGTGACCCATCTTGTGACATAGGTGTTTATATTTAAGCTGGATAGCTTATCTATGATGCACGAATGGGGTATTGTATCAAATGCCTTTGCTAGGTCCAGATAGGCTGTGTGGACTACCTTCCCTTCATCTATGGCTTTGGTGACTGTTTCAAAGAAGTCAACCAGGTTCAAAAGGCACGATCTGCCCTTGACGAAGGCGAATTGGGTAGGATCTTGTGTCTGTAGGTCTCCAATGTATTTGTTTATGAGCTCCATGATGATCCTCTCCATAGCCTTGCAGACTAGGCTAGTCAGGCTTATGGGACGATAGTTTCCAGGGCCCGTAGAGGCTCCACCTTTGTGGAGTGGGACCACTGTTGCTGTTCGCCATTCTGTGGGCACATATCCTGTAGTGAGGCTGAGATTGTACAGCTGTTTTATTTGAGGGGTTAGTTCTTCTTGGAGTTCGTGTAGGACGCAACCCGGGACGCCATCTGGTCCCATGGAAGCAGTGTTTTTTGCTTTGGAGAGGGCAGCCTTCACCTGAGCATCAGAGATGTTTGGGAGGCAGCCCTCTGCCGGGATAGATACTTGCTCTTTTGGGGGGGGAAGAAGTTTGCACTGAACCTGTCTGCCAGGATATTGGCAATGTCTGTGGGTTCAGTGTATTTTTTGTCATTTAGAATCAACTCAGAACAAGCCTGGGAGTTGCATCCCAGGTTCCTAACATAACTGAAAAAAGCCTTATGATTGTCTTTAGCGTCCTGTGCAATTTTTCTCTCAAAGCTGGCCTTGGAGGATTTTATGAGGGATCGTAATTTTTTGCTAGTACTGATCAGAGCTGCCTTCCCTATTAGGGATTTTGCTCTATCATGTCGTAGCTTCCTCCTTCTGTTGTACAGTTTATTTATGGCTGGGGTCCACCAGACTGGATGCCTGCCTTTGGATGATTGGGTCTTGGTTTTGTTTGGGATAGCATGATCCATGCATTCCTGGAGATGTCCGTAGAATGCGTTTATATAGGATTCTGCAGTTTGGGCCGTAGTTTCCACTGGCCTTGGGGCCTTGAAGGATTCCACTTCGGTTTTGAGAAGTGAGAAGTTTTTCACTGTGGTTTTCTGGGTTGGGGGTGGGGTCGGTATGTGGATATCCAGTGAAATTAATTTATGGTCTGATCTTACCAATGAGGGATATACTTCTGGTATGGAGCATAGAGTACCCATGTTGGTAATGATCAGGTCTAGTATGTTATCCCCTCTTGTGGGAGTGGTGACTAGTTGTTCCATAGCATTTGAGTTTATAATTTCCAGGAATCTTTGGGCTAAGGTGCTGGGGCTTGAGTAGTGCTCCCAGTCTATGTTTGGGTAGTTGAAGTCACCCAATATAATGGTGTTCGGAGAGATCTTCATGTTCCCTAATGTTTTCAGGAAAGCCGAGTGGGATTCCTGACTTTGAGAGGGTGGTCTGTAGGATGCTATAAACTGAAAAGCAGTCTTGCCCACTGTTAGTTGCACATGGATGATCTCCAATACTTCGTGCAATGCCACTAACCTGGAGGTGTGGATATCCTTGATAAATATGGAAACCCCCCTCCTTTTGTGGTTCGGTCCAGGTTTTGGGGCCGGAAAGCATGATATGAGGTATAACCTGCTAGTGCTGGGGTGCTCTCTGGAACCTTGAACCAGGTTTCTGTCACTGCACAGATATCAATGTTCTCCATACTGAGGAGAGCTTCAAGTGTGTGCATCTTGAGGTTAAGACTTCTGGCATTTAGCAGCATTACCCTTAGTTTCTTGTTCCTTGTGCTGTCTAAGTAGGTGGGTTTGACTTTTGAGCCTTGCCTAAAAAAGGCACTACGGGGGTGGCAAGAGCCTTTGCCAATATCGAAAGCCCAGTGGTGACAGGTGCAAGCCGTCCCTAGCGAAGCAACGTGGCTTGTCGAGGATGTCATCCCAGGCTGACAGACACTGGATCTCCTTTGAATGACACCAAAATTTTAGCCAATTGTTAAAATCGATCATTTTGTCTTTGTACTGTGGCATCATTCTAGGTGAGGGTAAGATGCTGCTCAAGGTCAGGGTCATACCGGCCTGGGCTACATGATCAGAGAGCTCCTCTATGTCTCTTTTCATGTAGTCCAGGGAGGTACATCTCAGGTCATTCACACCAGCATGTACGATGACTGAGTCATATTTGTATTTGCTTTGGAGTGACCTGAGTGCTTGCATTATGTGGCAGATCCTAGCGCCCGACAGGCATCTCACTGTGACCTTCTCTTTGTTCAGCCTGGTGAGCGGGACGTCAGTGAGTCTGACAATAGAGTCACCTATTACAAGAGTATCAGGTGTGTTATTCGGCCTTAAGGGCTGTGGCTGCTTGGCACACTGACTTTGTGGGCTATGTGTTGTGCGTGTTTTGTTTTGGGGTAGCGTTTGCTTGGATGTCTGCTTTGGAGGTCTCTGTTGCTTAGGTAGATTTTTATTTAGAGCCTCTGAGTATGTTTTTGTGTATTTATGTGTTTGGTTCACTGATGTGGTGGGACTATGTGATACTGGAATTATGTTGTGTGAGGTTACCTTCTCCTCCTGACTGGTTTCACCAGTTTTGAGATGAGAGAGCTCAGCCTCCAGTTTGGCTATATGGTTGCATCTCTCACATATATTTGAACCTGTTTGGAGGAGGAGAGGGTTGTCCATGTACATGAGACAGTTGTAACATTGCCTCAAAATTCCCAGATTCACCAGCTGGACTGGAGAGGAAACCATTGACTGACCTTTGGACATGCTAGAGTAATATAGGGAAACTGAATTAAGACGGACCAATAGGGGTCAAGGTAATCGTAGAGAGTATAAGAGCAAGTAGTGCTTATGGTTTAATAGTGCTAACTTGTAAGATTACTTATTTGGACCAGTGAAGGGCCTTAGAATGAGAATATGGTGTTTAATTTGAGAGGTAGAGCAGTTCTAAGAGAAAAAGTGAAGAGCAGACTTCGTGGAGCCAGGAATAGTTTAAACTCAATTAGGCGGCACTGCCCGTTGTTGCGCTATGCACAAAAATGCGCAAAACCACGCAAAAGTGGGTTTTAAGAGAGGGAGATCAAGGAGTTTGGAATTGACCCAAAATGGCCAATAAAACTACAGTTTCAAGGCAGTAACCACTCCCACAGGGGCAGGCAGGCTGCTCAATATTTATCACTGCCACTGATGAACAGACAGACTTCCCTTTAGTCCAAGCAAAAAATGGCCTCCAAGAAAGTTACAAACAGTTCAGAACAGCAAGCCTGTAACTGAACTTTTCTAAATCTCAGAAAAGTGGGGAAAAAAGCAAGATATTTTTGTTTTCTTGTTTTTTTAAAAGATAGCAGAGGTTCACAAGTATCAACAAGTTACAACAGTGCAGTAAATGACCCCACACTTGAGTGCTAGGCCAGAGACAGATAAAAATGCAAGTTTTAAGAAAAAAACGATTTTAAAAATAAGTGCAAGCAGAAAATTCAGTAAACAGCTCTAGGGTGTGTTCTAAATACAGTTACCAATGCAGAAATCAAGTTTAACAAGCCAGAAAATGCACAAAGTAGGCGGCTATGCAGAAAAACTTAGCAAATAATCTGAAGAAAAATACTTAAAATCTCAAAAGTGAGCTCAAAATCTAGGCATATGGGAACTTAGGGCCCATAGCCTAGTAACCTTGTATGGTCCTAGATATACCAGTTATGGCCTGTGTGCTGTGACAGTCTGTATTGTTATGTGTACACATCCATCACTGCCATTGACTGTGGTGTGTCCCCTATGGGCAAAATTACAGTACCATGTCATAAAGCCAACATCCAACAAATAGGTGAGTGGTACTACAAGTGCATGTGGCATTCCAACAACATCTGTGCTACACAGTAACTGAGAGCAGTGCATATGTGGTGTAGGGTTTCATCCCCATAGGTGTCTGACACCTGTAGTACCCAGATGTTTGTGGAATGTCGACATGTGCCTGATATATGTAGACCCCCTTCCAGACAAATGTGGATGTCTGGAAACCAGTTGTACACTATGTAATAGTTGTCCCCAGAATGTGAAGAATGTGTCTGTGACATGCCAGTCCCCTCAGAACACAGTAATGGCACATTAATATCTGGTACTGTATTAATTCCTTTACATTGTATGCTCAATATGTATACACTGTTGCTGAGGTGAAGCCTGTGTCCCCCCATTACTACTACTACCTATATAACCTGCTGTCCTGCTGCAAGGGGTCATCATGTATGCTAGCCATAGCTGTTTGGTCATTGTTAACAGACCTTTTGATTATGTGGCAGTTTACTGTTTAACAATGTGTGTTGGGGTCAGTAAAGAGACAGGCAGATGTGAGTGTCATACATCATTTTTATCTGAATGTGCATGCTGCTGCAGTTGATGCTGGTGTATCAGCTATGTATGTTTGTCAGAGGAGATTGTGACACATGTCCCTGTCACCTGAACATTTCCCTCCCCCAAACCTTTATGTATGGGTGTTGTGTGGATGCCCTATTCTAGGAGTTTGGGAGGTATGGTAGGTCTGTAGCAAGTAGCTGAACATACTGCTGCATGTGTAGCAGGCCGCAGCTGCAACATTCTGGGAAAGAGTTATACTGGAGATTGTGAAGACATTGGGGGACAGCAAGCTGTATATGTGAGTGAGGGAGCAGTGTCAGCTCTTGTGTCACAGCATGGCCAGGGTGAAGATACCCATAACAATCCAGGTGAGGCATGTGCCTCTGGTACATATGTTAAGTAATAGTGACATCCAGAGAGTGGCAGGTGACATTTAGGACATGTATTTATATTTGTGACATGTGTCCCACCCTCCAGGCCTTTGACATGCTACTGTGGGTGGCGGTGACTACAGTAGTGGCAACCAGTTCTGCTGGACACTGTAGGGCTCAGTTATTTCTCTGTTGTATTGACAAGTATGTAGTTGTCATGCAACACACTGGACTGTGGGCCAGAACTGTGGGTTTCCAAATGTCAGACATGTTAGAAATGTAACAGATAGAGATACTGAGTCATTATTATGGGAGCTAGAGTTGCAAGAC
Source organism: Protopterus annectens (assembly GCF_019279795.1). NCBI lineage: Eukaryota > Metazoa > Chordata > Ceratodontiformes > Protopteridae > Protopterus > Protopterus annectens. The sequence continues at coordinate 1,187,777,111 of NC_056727.1, forward strand.
ATATGTGCATGCATACAGTGTGTGACACAGGATTGGCATGAACATGTACATTCGGATGCGTATAATGTGTGACAATGACCTGTCTGGCATGCTTTTGTAACCTCAGTCTGCACTTACTTGCCAATACTCCAGCACACAGAATGCATTTTATGACAAACATACCATAAGTAGGTGGCACAACTGTGGACATTCTGCAACAGTTTGTGCAGTTGTCAGCTCTACCTGATATCATAGGCCTGCTATATACCCATCAACATGTATATGGCTGTGAACTGGTTTGGTGTCTGCATCACAGGCCCAAGTACATTGTGATTTATCCCATTATATGTAGAAGTAGTGTGTCATTGGCAAGCAGGATATGTTTGTAAAAACATCACTTATTCCCCTGACCTGAGTGCACTATTCCATAGTTGACATGGTCTTGGGTTCAATGCTTGGCAGGGGTGAATTTTTTTGCTGATGTAACATCAGTGTATTGTTTGATATATTTATAGAAATACCACTTAATCTCTAGAGCTGAGTTGGTTTAGTGGGCTAATGCACTATGCTGTAGTTTAGAGGGTCCTGGGTTCAATACTTAGCAGGGGTGTATATGTTTGCTGATGTAACATCACTGCAATGCATATTTTTATGGAAACACAAGTTATGGTTCAGAGCTGAGTTAGTCTAGTGGTCTAATACATTGTGCTGTAGTTCATAGGGTCCTAGGTTTGAGACCTGGCAAGGGTGCTTATTTCACTGATGTGCAGAACAGTGTCTGAATCAGATAAGATGATTAAAGCAGTTTTAAGTGATGTGATGTGATGCTAAGCAGGACTTAGTCCCACTAAAACCTGTGCTATTTCCAAGTAAAGAAAAAAGGGGTGATAGGATGGTGGTGAAATTGGGGCAAGCAGGGGGGGAACAATATGAAAGGCAGACAGGGATGTGCAAGAAAGGGCCATAGCTCACCATTTCTTTTATAGCAATAACTGTGTGTTGTGGACAATTTAGAATTTGGAGTCTCACTTCCCACAGGGAGGGGTGTGAGTGACATAACTTTGTTGATTAATTGCTGGGATGATGGATGGCAGTGTACATGGGGGTGAAATGGAGAGCTATGTATGAGGCAATTTTTTTTTTTTGTAGGACGGATGCCTTTTTTTTTAAGGAGAGAGTGGAATGTTGCAGAAGGGTTGTAGGTACATTTGGGGAGGTAAGTTGGGTTGGAGAGATTGCATTTGCAGACAGGCAAGACAGTGGACAGGGGCGGTGTATGACACATGAGAGGGGTAAACACCTTGGATGGGGAGGGTGTTTGGGAATCGGAGAACCAAGTGCCCCCAGATGGCAACAGTGGGTCTGAGCTCCCCACCCATGGGCAGTCACCACTGCCCCTTCATGGCCCCGAAAGTGGTTGTGCTGGGGGCTGGGTTCCAGAGCTGGCCTGCCCCTCCAGGTGTTCCAGTCTGCCCTTGATATTGTGCAGTAAGTCATCCAAATCATGCTGGATAATCCTGCCCACCATGTCTGCAAACTGAGTTTGAGTGACAACATCCTCTCTGCTCCCGCGCCCGGGGGGGGACAGGCTCCGTCCCCTGACATGGTTCTACCTGAGGGTGGTGCTGGACCAGTGGAGGAGGCAGCTCCAGGTTGGGTCCCAGATGTGCTGGAACCTGGTGCCATGGCCTGATGAGGTGGGATAGGCGGATCTGCCAGAACCGGTCTACCAAAGTATGCTATGGTGTTAAGGTTTGTTAAAGTGTATTGGATGGTCATGAACAGAACATTTCAATGTTAGTTATAACAGCATGCATCGGTGTTCTAATCAACCCATAACAATAGAATTGTATAGCATACAGAACACAGGCATAAATGGAATAACAGTCATTATTGTAAAAGCATGCCATTAACAGTTATGTCAAACGGCCAACGACATTGGTATTTGAACAAGTTATGTTAGTATGCAGCCATTATAATATATAAACAATAATCCAACACAAAGTCCAACATTAAGTTTTGAGAACAACATATGTGAAAATAGAACTATACCTATAGTATAAGAATAATAATTTGAGATGCAGATAAGAGGTGGGAGGAGAGAAAGCCATTCCATTACCAACTGTATAGGCTATATTTTTCACAACAGTACTGCTCATTACTTTACAGGTCTGCCCTTAGTTTATGTCTACAAGTGCCATATAGCTTCTGTAGCATGTACATACCTCTCAAGCTGTCGAGATGGGATGATATTGGCCAAGCTGTAACATGTACAGGTACATAACAACAGGGAACTATTACTTGTCAGGGGAACATATATGACTACCTAGGTGTACTCTGCACTGATGTATGAGTGTGCTACTGGCATACTTCAACTGGGTTTATATCTGTGTACCAGGTTTTGGCAGCAGTGATCACTATCCATGACAGTGTGACACTTGAGAGACATGTATCATGCACAGTACATAGAGTTTACACTTATCCTGCCGTCATTGGCAGGTGTGGGGTTAGACTATCAGCAGACATTCACAGACACACCAGGCATACAGCTGTACCAACAATAGACCATTTAATTTGTCTTATTAACTTGGAATAGTACTGTACTTCATGTTGTTTTATTTAATGGAGTGTTATCACCTTGCTGAGAAATGCTGCTTACATACTACTACATATGGACACAGGCATTAGTATACCCTTCATACAGCTACTACAGACATTTATTTACCTGTAAGTTCTGCATGGAGAAAATCTGTTAACAACAGATAACTGTTTATATAAATAGTCAGTACTACTTTGTTACTATAAATATATCTTAGTACCTTTCCCTGGATTCAAACCCCAGTCTCTGTGTGACAAAATGAATGACATATATTGCTTATCACACTGAGCTACTGGGCCACTGTTTTATGTTGACTGAGCGATATGTACCTAAAGCTCACCTGGTGATAAAGTGTGACCTGGTAATATAGGTAGAGTATCACACAAGACTGCAGTGACAGTTGAACATAAACGCATGAGATCCATGCATGACAGAAATAGTAGGTGAACTGTGTATTAATACTTGGAATGCAGGTATACAGAATTAATCCCTCATGGATGGGAATATGTCTGATCTGTCCAGACCATATCAGGGTGCTGGGTTGCCTACCTGACGCATATACATTTGCAGATGGTATATTTGCAGTCCACAGCTATTACACTTTCATACTTGCCTGCATCAGCATACCTACGTTCAGGGATGCATATAGCTGAAATGCAAAAGTTAACACAAGACAATCCTGAGAGAAACACACTATAATATCTTAGACAGTACTACTCTAGGTTCAGATCTTAGTGCAGAACAAATATCATATTGCATTATATCTTGTAGTGCACCTCCACATCTACACTTTAGCATGACAGTTATTTATTGGCCATCCTTTGTTCACTTCATGGTGTTATTCCCATGTTTGCTTCACAAAACCTGTAATATTTTAATTTCTTGAACAACAGCCTAGAATACACGCAACAATTGACAGAAGATTTATTGAGGGTGACATGACACAGTGATTGGTATACAGCTGACAATCTTTAATGTTCTACACTTTAAATAATGCAGGCATTGGAACACGTCTGTTATCACACAATCTATGCAGTACTACCTTTATTTCTTCACAATTCCTACTGCTGTTGTATTGTATTTCCTGTAGATTAGGGATGCAGTTAATTTATTCCTTTCACATTTTCAGTGCCACTGTACCTTATTGCCAGAACATGTATTATTAATACAATATACACATGTTATTCCCACACATTATTAATGCTGTATTAGCTTTCTTTACGTAACAGTAGCATGTTTCATGCTATCATCTATATTGAATTGTACCTGGCAATACTCACTTTTTTCAGTCCAGGTCTATATACACGTTCATTGCAGTACACTCACAACAGACTATACCTACTGGCAGTTACTACTCTACTCTTTCTTAATTAGATTACTATATATTGCAAGATATATCTGTACTCACCACACTCTTGGCGTATCCTGGCCAGATGCTCTGCATGAGCCTCCAGGTTGCGAGCCCTCTCCTCTGCAGCTGTGGGGGGAAAACACACCATTATGCATACCTGTCCATCAGATATTTGTACTAGAATTTGTTAAATCAGTGGTTCCTATACTTACAAAGTTCTGGGGAATTGGGGTCCTGAGTGTCTTGGATCCATTGGGGCAAGAGCTCCCCCTTCCTTCACTTCAGGTCATCATAATGATGATGTACCTGCTCACCAGTTCGGGCTATTCCAGTTGCAGTGGTGAGGTCATGTGCCAGATGGTCCCAGACCTCTGACTTGTATTCAGAGCCCTTATACTGGCTTTGCAGCAACTGGTCACCATGGTCTTAAACAAGTTGCCCAACCATGACCCTGGACTCCAAAATGCCCCAGAGCTGTGCCCAGAAGAGCACACCCTCTCCAACTCCAGCCATATCTCCTACAGTGATTAAACTCCAACAGGTTCTGGCTGTATTCCCACCTCTTCAACTTAAATAAGGCTGTTTTCCCACACTTGCAGCCATTACACAATTTTTGAAAATGATAAGCGAAGCTTAGCACCACTCAAACTCGCTAAGCTTAGCTGAACAGTGCTTAAACTGGCAATGCTTAGCAATGCTTAGCGGTGCATAAACCAGCTTAGCTGAGCTGAGGACTGCTTAAACTTGGATTGTTTAGCAGTGCGTAAACCAGCTAAGCGGAGCTACATGTTGCTAAGTACTGCTAAAACAGGTCCTGTTTAAGCATTGCTTGGTTTAGCTTAGCAATGCTTAGCAGAGATTAGCTACGGGCAAACCACAGTTTTGAAAAAAATAAAAAAAAAATTATTGAAAGTAATTGTTCATTAATGATACCTTATTATTATGTTTATCTACTTTACTTTATATCTCCTAAACATATACATTTCACTATGTTATCTGGCAGTGTAACTTTAATATATTGGACACTTGTGTGTAACTGGGGGTTTTACCCTTGGGTCTCCACTGAAAATGCACTTCTGGTCCAGCTGGCCTAACCCGGTTAACACATGTAAATGTATACATAAAAAAAATAAAATTTTAAAACATTTCCTATTGCATGTAAGAAGCTGACAGGCTTGTTTTCGAACTGTGCACCTACTACAGACAAGGCCACCGCACTAACCATTCAGCTACCGAGGATGTGGTGACTAGAGCTATACAGTTCTATATAGCTTCTCAGTTATGTTAAATCACTGCTGAGCACTGTGACGGCCATGCAAACCCCCTCAGCTATTATTAAATGTGTCTGTTTTCATTAAAATTAAAAGCATCCTGTTTCTATTTTTAGATGTCTGGCACATGTTCATTGCTAAGCTGTGCACCACACCCCACAAACACAAATCAAAGAGAGAGATAAAAAAGGAAAAATTACATTTTAACATTTATATTTCAGTGCCATTCGGCACTTTGACTGTACATGTTGTGTGTTATGGATACTGTAACACATCTACTGAAAAAAAAATGGCCAAGTAAAACAATTAATTTTCTATTTCAGTGCTGTCCATCAATTTGACAGTACAGGGGGTATGTTACAGACACTGTAATACACCCCCTGCAAACCAAAAAAAAAAACAGCCAAGAAAATCTATTTTTTTTTGTATTTTAGTGCCATTTGGCACTTTGCCAGTACTGGGGGTGTGTTACACATCTCCAAGTATTGTAACACACCCCCTGCACTGATTCAGTAACCGTGTACACAGCTCTCCCTCAGTAGACCTCCTTCATTAATATGCAAGGCATGCTGCTGAGGGGGGAGGCTGCAGACACTCCATGTACAGCTTGCACTATTCATACACACAGTTTATTAAATCAGGGGGAATGTCTATAATACTTTCCTTCATATGGGGATCCAGACTGAATCCACTGAAAAGGGGAATTTTGTATGTAATAAAGAAGAAGGAGGATTGGGCTTTATAAACCCAGTGTTCATACAGCTTCATTGAGTCTGTATAAAACTTTAACAAGTTACAAAAAAAGAGAATACGAATCTGATAGAGTATGTATTGTGTGATAAATATAAGTACTTTTGGGAGAAAATGGAGATAGGAAAAGATTGAAAAAAATATATAAATGAATAAATAAAGGAATATAAAAACAAGATACTCTTATGGAAATTACAAGTGAATACAATTGAAAAAATAGGAAAGAATGGTATTTAACTATTATAAAATAACACTATTTCATTTTTCCTTGGAAACATTTAGAGATCAAAAAGAAGAAAGCTATTAAAATGAGATGCATATGGCGTAAAAAAGATACATGAAAGTAAAGATTTTCTGTAGAAATCATCAATAGGTAAATAACCTGTCAAGGTTAATATGCCTTATAAAACAAACTAGGAAAGGACATGTATTCATTGTGGAAAACTTGAAACAACAGAACATGTTTTTTGAAATGTATTAGAATAAAAAAAACTTTGGGGGAGAAATATGTAAAAATAAAATGTTGAAAGGTTTGGATAAGATAGAACATGTAAATATGGATATGTTGGAGTATAGATATTACAAAAAAGACAAGAAGAAGTAAAGAAAATTGATAGAATAGTATTTTATATTCTATGGGCAATATGGATGGAAAGATTTAATGAAGTTAAATTTAAATGGATATTAGCATAAATCCTAAAGAAAATACATTATTAGCTTTGGAAAAAGGGTGGGGGGAGTGTTTAATAATATAAAACTGCTTTATATTGTATAAAGGTGTAAATAATACTTGTAAATAATGTACATAATATTAATCATGCAAATAATGTACGATTATCCATAAAGAACCCAACTCTTTCTGGAGGGCGACTCAATTTGCTATTACTCTTCCTGTCTTCCAGTCCGGGTGCAAAGGTGACTCCGAGAACCAGGAAGTTTAAAATCAAGCATGGTGGCAGAAGAAGCTGTTAATTGAACAGCTGAAAAGCCTAATGTTTCTGAGAATGAGTTAGAAGATATGTGGAGTGAGGAGGCTGGAGGAGGGCGAAAATAAAGTGGAGGAGAGCTGAGTAAAATGCAAAAGAGAATGTCAAAGTGAATACGGCAGAGTCAGAGGAGTTATTTCAGCAGAATTTGCTTGTATGAGAGTCTGCAACACCTGAGTGTGTTGTTACAACGTTCCAGTCGTGAGGGTTGTAGAATGTTTATTTGAAGGAATTGATTGAACAGAGTGAACTGGAGAGTGAGAAGGCAGTGTTGTGGGGAGAAATAATTGACAGAATTCAAGAAGAAGTCCAGGAAATAAGGAAGGAGGAGAAGACATTGTATGTGCAAATAGTGACAGAATGTGAAAGAAGAAAAGAGAAGAAAGCATTGGGTGAGAATCAGTAGTAAAATGAAAAAAAGAACTGGACAGGTATGAAATATAGGACAGCATCATTTCACCATTGGGTATTGAACCCAGAGAGGTAAGAACTTTTATTTGTATTAACAAAGATACTTTTTGTATCATTTTTTTTCGAAGAGGCAGAGGATATGGAGAAATTTTTAGAACAGTTTGAAAAGAGAAGGAATGAAAACCCTTTGAATCTATATTTTGTGCAGGCATTTAACAGAGAAGCTATAAAAAGAGTATTTTTTACAATTTTAAACTGAAGTTGAAAAAGACAATTTAAAATACTTTTTTAAAAACTGTATATAGAGATGTAATAGACGTTACAAAGATCTATGACAATAGTGGTTTATGGACTGGGGTTGGGAATGTGGTGTCATTCTGAAAATGCACTTGCCCAGTATAATTAATGTGGAGGGGAATAACGGATTGGCCAGATACTGGGGACAACCAAAGATGTGTTGTTTTTTTGCGTGTGTGTGTGTGTGTGTGTGTGTGTGTGTGTGTGTGTGTGTGTGTGGTAATGATCACTTAATCAACAATTGTGATAAAAGAAAATGTTTTATTTGTGGTAACGTTGATCATGAAGCAAAAAAATATGAGCAAAAATGTGTAAAGTGTGAAAAAATAGGACATTCACGGATGGAATGGAATGCTACATAAAATTATACATAGGAAACAAAATCAAACCACTATAGGGAGAGTGTTTTATTAGGTAATACAGAAGAAACACAAAAGAAAACAATGAATGAGAAACATGTAAGAATTAAAGTAAATTATAGTATGAAGGAAACCAAAGGTAAAGAAGGAGAGAGAGAGGAAGAAGTAAATAATTCAAGTGATGAAGGGGATGATAAATGGATAAGTGTCAAAAGTAAAAAAAACTTCTATTGGGAAAAGAGTTAAATATAGAAAACACAAATTTAAAAATATAGGTATAGGAGGAAATAAAAAAGGAAAAGGATAAAAGCAACAGAAACTATTCCCCAAAGTAAGAATCATAACCATTAACATAAATAACATAAAGAATGTTCAATGAAGGCTAGGAGTGTTGGTATGGTGTAGACTGCTAGACAAGGACATTATAGTATTAATAGACATAAGAATAACATAAGAAGAAAGAATACAAATTAATGGGTTATGGGAAGGCAAGGTTATATGGAATTTAGGAGATGAAAAATGCTGCTCAGGCATAGAAATTTTATGTAAATAATGTATAGAAATTTTGGATTATACACTAGTTGTATTAGGAAGAATAGTACTATTTGATATAAGATGGAAGAACCAAATATGTAGGGTAATTGCACTCTATGCATACACTTTACAAAAACAAAAAGAGATCATGTTTAAGAAAATGCTTTATTGTGTAAGTGTCGATATAGAAGTCATAGTAGTGGGAGACTTCATTTGTGATTTAAGACATAGGCAAAAAAGGGGCAGATGTAACTGTTATTTCATATATGATTAGAAGTGGTAAAATATGCTGATGGAAAAACAAACATTGGACATGCAAAAGGAGTACACTGAGAACTGAAACTGATTACCTTATAGTATCAGAAAGATTAAGTGTATTACATCAAGGCATTAAAAATATAGATTTTTTTCAGACCATGTAGCAATCTGGATAGAGATTCAAGAAAAAATAGATTATATTTATTTATTTATTGCATTTGTTGACCAGGAAAGTCCACTGGGCCTAGGAAGAGCCCATTTTCAGTGGAGGCCTGGGGAGAAAAGCTCCACGGTAATACATACATAAGTAATAAAACAATGTTGATACATGCAAAAGTAAAAAACGAAGTTGAAACATAGGACAATGTCATTCCATTAATTACATACAAAATCCTTAATTATATACAAGAGTAAAACTGTGTTAATGTGTAGGATCAAGCTTTATGGGCAGTAGTGTGACATAGGAGGATAAGTAGTGGCAGAAGTGGCAATAATGTATTACAGTCAGCTATAGATGTGAAAGTTGAGTTCTAAGATGAGCATAATTGACTTCTGGGTAGAAAGCTGGTGATAGGTCAGAGTTAGTCGAGGTGACAGAAATGAGTCAGAAAGGTACAAAGGACAAGAAGGGAGTGAGAAGGAAACCAGGTGCTGGGGTTATTTGGTGAGGTACAGGAGCATAGCCAGTGAGAGGAAAAATGCAATTTGAGGGATTTTTTGAAGGAAGCAGGATTACTGATTGTCCTGAGTGAAGGAGGAAGATTATTCCATAACTTAGAGACAGAATGAGAGTACAGCATTTGGCCAGCTAAGAGTTTAGGTTTCTCAATGGATAATAATATTTTGTTTTCAGACCTGAGATGGCGATTGGGGTAGTACATGGTAAGTATGGATGTGAGGGAAGGGCAGCCATTTTAGTTGATGCAGTGATAAGCAATGGTGGGTAGAATATTTTGCGCTTGTAGCAAATTTAGCAACTTTGTTGTAACAAGAGTCCAGCCTATTTTTTAAGGAGGATTGTAGGTTGGTGAAGATGGGGGCTCCGTATAGAAGGGTTGGAAGTAGGAAGGATAAGGCTAAGGCCTTTTTTTGCAGAGAGACTGAGGAAATTGTTGTGCCTATATAAGGCACCCAGCTTTTGATGTTTTTTTTATGTTGTTGTCGATATGAAGATCAAAAGTTAGTTTGTCATCAATGATGATACCTAGCAATTTGGTACTAGGGATAACTTCAATGATAGTGTTATTATGGGAACTAACATTAAAAAGAGTCTTGTCAACTGGACTAGATTTTGTAGGGGTAAATAATAATAATTTTGTCTTATTGGGGTTAAGAGCAAGGTGATTCTGGGACATCCAGTGCTCAGTAGAGGTAAATGCTTCTTGGGTAAGACGCTGTAATCGCTGTAATTCTGTGACAGATTTTGAGGACCAGATGATGGTTGAGTCATCTCCATATTGTATGACAGTACTGTGTGTTAGAGTATTATGAAAGTTATTGACAAATATACTGAAAAGGAGGGGACCCAAAATTGAGCCTTGAGAAACACCTGTGTTAGTAGTAATGAAAGGGGAGGAGAAGTGCTGCCATCTGGTAGATTGCTGCCTATTGCTAAGATAGTTGGTAAACTAATGTAGGGTGGAGGGAGATAGGCTAAGGCTAGAGAGTTTACTAAGCAGCAGAGAGTGGGAAATTATGTCAAATGCCTTTGATAAATCAAGAAAGAGTGCAGAAACTAAGGAGTCAGTATCACAAGCTCTATTTACTGTGTCTAAGAAGGAAATGAGGGTAGTGTTGGTGCTATGTCCGGGACTGAAGCCAAGTTGAGTGGGGGGAAAACAATTGGTGTTTTACTAGATGACTTATGAGCTGTGTATGGATACATTTCTCTAATACAAGAATAGGTAGGGGGCTCAAAAGAATTAATGAATCAGAGCTAAATGAGTATGTAAAGGAAATAATATATCAACTATGGCTGGATCATTTAAACATGAGAAGATTTTATAAAGACTGGTCAAGTTGGTAAATTAGTTTAAAAGAAAAATATAAAAAAGAAGTGCTAGAATGGCAAAGGACAATAAGAATACAAGACAGTTGTAAATATAAGGAAATCAGTAACCAAGTCTTTCAAAACATTATAGACGACAAAGAAGAGTTTCTAGAAAAAGATAATGTCATACAAAATGAACCAAGAGAAAATTTAAAAAAAATGTTATTCAAACAGAGTAAAATGGTAGAAAAAAGAATTGCAAGTGTAATTACTGTAAATCTGATCTGGGACAGTCCTCCTAGTCTAGTGTCATTAGCTTATTCTACCTAATACAGAGAGAACATTTGATAAGGCCTTCTGTTTCTCCTTTTTCCCTTTCAAAAAAAAATTGCCTGAATCTCCTTGTGTTCTGACTGTGCTTCTCAAACATTTTGGAAATATAGAGTATATTTTAGTGCATTTATTATAACTGTAATTGCCTTAATATTGCTACAACTCAAGTGCTCTGGGTTGCACTGCATCTGAATTGTTTGTGTGTTTCAGCTGCTTTTCTGTATATATAAACTTCTCTGTATATGTAGACTAGCTACTTATTCTGCTGTATTACTGCATCTTAAATCATTTTTCAGTTGTGCACTTGCCTTGCTTCATTTAAAAAGTTTTAAATTGCTAATTTTGTAGAGTTTTAATTGCATTTACTGTTTAGGACCACACACTCAAGTGTGTTAGCCTTTTCTGTATTTATTTACTGTATTATTGCATTGTTTAGCCTGTTTCAACAAAAAAAAATACTATCTTGTTTGCCAGTTCCCCACCTTTCCTAGCCAGTCTATATCCCAGGCTTTGCTTGTCTCAGGACTTTATTTTCTGTGTTCAGAGCTATCCAGACCTTGCTGTGGTAGAGGGAAGTCCTACTGCTTACCAGTGGGAGTAGTGAGCATTGTACTGCCTAACACTAGAGGAGTGGTTTCCAGCTCTGAAATTGTAATTTTATTAGCCTTTTTGGGCTGATTTCTATCCCTTTCAACTTTCTAGCTTAAAAATGCGTGTGTTTGCACATTTTTCGCATCGTGCAGCACTGTGAGGCTACAGTTAAAGTATTCCAGGTGCCAGAAAGTCTGCTCTTCAAATTTTCCTTTAGAACTAGCTGATTTCTCAGTAGTAGCACTAAAAGCTGAACCCTTGTGACTAGCACTTGCTCCAGAACCTGCTGGAAAGCACTAGGAAGCCTGAAACTGATACAAGCAAACAGCTCTTAAACTTTACAAAAAAACACCTAAACAGGCATGTCCAAGTGTCAGCTTCCGGTGATTTCTCCTGTCCACCTGGTAAATCTGGGCATACTGGGGCAATGCGGCAACTGCCTCATGTACACAGACAATCCTCTCCTCTTACCACCCAACACTAAATCTGCGAGAGATGCACTTATATAGCCTAACTGGAAGCAAGGCTCTCTCCGGCCAAGATTGTGCTAGACAGTCAAGAGGAGAAGGTTAACACCTGCATTACACCTCAAGCAACTCATAGCCCTTCAAAACCCACATCATCAACACCCACACATAGCAACACTAAACCCACATATGCGGAGGCCCTTAACATTAACCTGCCCAAGCAACAAGAACCTCCGAAGTTGAAATGCAAACAAACACCAGTCACAACCAAAGTGACACATAGCTCACAACACCAGTGTGCCACCCAACAACAGCCCCTAAGGCAAGATAATGTAACCAACACTTTAGTCATAGGTGACTCTATAGTCAGGCACACTGATGTCCCACTCACCAGGCTGGACAAGGAGAAAATTACAGTCAGCTGCCTGTCAGGTGCCAGGATCCGCCACATTACACATGCACTCAAGTCACTCCACAACAAGTACAAATACGACTCTGTCATTGTCCATGCTGGAGTGAACGACTTGAGACATACCTCCATGGACTACATGAAAAGAGACATGGAAGAGCTTTTGGATCATGTGACCCAGGCAGGTATGACCCCAGCCCTGAGTAGCATCCTGCCTTCGCCCAGAATGATACCACAGTATAAGGACAAAATGATTGACTTCAACAATTGGCTAAGCTTCTGGTGTCATTCAAAGGAGATCCAGTATTTGTCTGCCTGGGAAGACATGATCGACAAACCATGATGCTTTGCCAGAGATGGTCTACACCTGTCACCCCAGGGATTCAGGATACTGGCTAAAGCTCTTGCCACCCCTATAGTGCCTTTTTTAGGCAAGGTTCAAAGGATAAAACCACCACCGTAACAGATACAAGCATGCAAAATCTGAAGGTAATGCTACTCAATGCTAGAAGTCTAAACCTCAAAATGCAGTCTCTCGAGGCACTCCTAAAAATGGAGAACATTGATATCTGTGCAGTAACAGAGACCTGGTTCAAGGCTCCAGAGAGCACCCCTGCAATACCAGGCTACAATTCTTACCACACTTTTCGGCCACAAAACCAAGACCGAAACATTAAAGGTGGAGGAGTGTCCATATTCACCAAGGATATTCACACCTCCAGACTAGTTGCCCAACACAATGCATCTGAAATTCTCCAGGTGCAGCTAACACTAGGTAAGACTGCAATCCAAATTGTAGCTGCTACAGATCCCCCACCATTCCCCAAGATTCTCACTACACCTTTCTAAACATACTGGAAAATATTAAAATACAACCAAACACCCTAATACTGGGTGATTTCAACTACCCTGCCATTAACTGGGAAAACTACTCAGGTACCAACTCCTTTTCCCAATGGTTCTTGGAATTCATAAATTCCAATGCCCTGGATCATAGGTTCATAGGTTCATAGGTTCATACTAGGCTATCTGCCCTAGGGCATTTATAAGCCTAGCCAGAATGTGTTTGGCTTTCGCCACCCATTTTAAATTTATTTTGCTATGCCCTTTTTCGAGGTTAGTATACTGTGCCTCTGTCTAACAGTGACACAGAAGTGATACCCGGGGTAAACCTACGATCTCCCATCCACTCATCAAGATTCCTCTTGAAGAGAGTCAATGAGGGACTCTGCCTAACCTGGACCGGGATTTTTATTCCAGAGTGAAGGGAGCCTCTGGGTTATGAATCTGTCCCTCCAGCATGTCCTATTTATTTCAGTGCTGAGGTTCAAGTCTCTCGGCGTAGCTCGATGGGATTTGGATTTTCTGAGGTGCAGCATGTCCATTAATTCCGGGTTGGACATGGCTTTATCGTCAGGCACAGATCGCCTCTGAACAGGCGGTATGCCACTGAGTAGAGCTGGAGTTTCTTTAACCAGGCAGCATATGGCATCTGTTTGAGCCCTTTGATCCTCTTGGTGAGGTACTTTTGGGGTCTTTCCAGTTGCTGCAGGTGTCTGGTAAGGTACATCCCAAAAGGGGCATTGTACTCAATTATGGGCCTGATGAGGGATGAGTAAAGAGGCACGATGACGTCCCTTATCTAGATGTGAATCCCTTCATGATTAGGTGGGCTAAAACCACTTTGGCCACGTGGTTGTCAAATGAGAGATTGCTATCAACTTGGGTCCCCAGGTCCCTAATTACTTCTTCTGTACTTAATGGATTACCACCTATGTGGTAATTTGTGGGCACTTTGTTTTTGCCAAAGGGGATGACTATACACTTTTCGGCATTTAGCTTGAGGTTATGGCTCTGGCACCAGTTGTCTTTTTCTATGAGGCCCTTTTGGAGGATGCTTGTGTCGGCTGGAGAGTCGATTATGGCGCCCAGTTTGCAGTCATCTGCGAACTTGGTCAGCCACAGTCCTTCCATGTTGGCCTGTACCTCCGAGAAATATATACCGAACAAGAGAGGTCCCAGGACTGAGCCTTGTGGGACACCACTTGTAACTGGTTTAGAGTCTGACATGGCTCCAGCAATTCTAACCATGTGGGTTCTGTCCTTGAGCCAATTTGCAATCCATCTAGTGACATAGGGGTTTATGTTTAAGCTGGTGAGCTTATCTATAATGCCCGAGTGGGGTATTGTATCGAAGGCTTTTGCAAGGTCCAGATAGGCTGTGTGAACCACCTTCCCCTCGTCAATGGCCTTGGTGACTGTTTCAAAGAAATAAACCAGGTTTAAGAGGCAGGATCTGCCCTTAACAAAGCCAAACTGGGTAGGATCCAGTGTCTGTAGGTCCCCAATATCTTTATTTATGAGGTCCATGATGATCCTTTCCATAGCTTTGCAGACCAAGCTAGTCAGGCTTATGGGGCGATAGTTTCCAGGATCCGTTGAGGCACCACCTTTATGGAGAGGGACCACTGTTGCTGTACGCCACTCTTTGGGCACATATCCTGTAGTAAGGCTGAGATTGAACAGTAGTTTTATGTTTGGGTTTAGCTCTTCTTGGAGTTCATGTAGGACACAGCCCGGGACACCGTCTGGTCAAATTGATGCTCTGTTTTTTGCTTTGGAGAGGGCGGCTCTTACCTGAGCATCTGAGATGTCAGGGGGGCAGCACTCTGCTGGGATAGATATTTGCCCTTTTGGTGGGGGGGAGAAGTTTGCGCTGAACCTGTCAGCTAGGATGTTGGCAATGTCTGTGGGTTTGGTGTATTTTTTGTCATTTTGGACTAATTCTGAGCATATCTGGGAATTACCACCCAGGTTCCTAACATAACTAAAGAAAGCCTTGTGATTATCCTTAGTGTCCTGTGCAATTTTTCTCTCGAAGCTGGCCTTAGACAATTTTATGTGTGCCCGTAGTTTTTTGCTAATACTGATCAGTGATGCCTTCCCTTTTTGGGATTTTGCTGTATCATTTAGTAGCTTCCTCCTTCTATTGTATAGTTTGTTTATGACTGGGGTCCACCAGACAGGACGTCTGCCTTTGGAGGACTGGGTCTTGGTTTTATTTGGGATCACATGATCCATGCATTCCTGAAGGTGTTCATAGAATGCGTTTATAAAGGATTCTGCGGTCTGGGCCGTATTTTCCACAGGCCCAGGGGCATTGAAGGATTCCACCTCAGTTTTGAGGAGTGTGAAATTTGCTTTAGAGAAGTTTTTCACTGTGGTTTTCTGGGCAGGGGGTGGAGTCGGGATGTGAATATCCAGTGAGATTAGTTTATGGTCTGATCTTACCAGTGAGGGATACACTTCTGGTCTGGAGCATAGAGTCCCCATGTTGGTGATGATCAGGTCTAGTATGTTTTCCCCTCTTGTGGGAGTGGTAACAAGTTGTTCCATAGCATTTGAGTTTATAAATTCAAGGAACCTTTGGGCTAGGGTGTTGGAGCTAGAGTAATGCTCCCAGTCTATGTTTGGGTAGTTGAAGTCGCCCAATATAATGGTGTTTGGAGAGACCTTCATATTTTCCAGTGTTCTCAGGAAGGCCGAATGGGGTTCCTGGGTTTGGGAGGGTGGTCTGTAGCAGGCTATAAACTGGAAGGCAGTTTTACCCACTGTTAGTTGCACATGGATAGTCTCTGATGCTTCGTGCTTTGCCACCAACCTGGAGGTGTGGGTATCTTTGATGAATATCGATACTCCCCCTCCTTTTGTGGTTCGGTCCAAGTTTTGGGGCCAAAAAGCATGGTATGAGGTATAACCTGGTAGTGCTGGGGTGCTCTCGGGAGCCCTGAACCAGGTTTCTGTTTCTGCACAGATATCGATGTTCTCCATGCTAAGGAGAGTTTCAAGTGCGTGCATCTTGAGGTTTAGACTTCTGGCATTGAGTAGCATTACTCTTAGTTTCTTATCCCTTGTGATACCTATGGAGGTGGGTTTGTCTTTTGAGCCTTGCCTAAAAAAGGCACTATGGGGGTTGCAAGAGCCTTTGTCAATATCCAAAAGCCCAGGGGTGACAGGTGCAAGCCGTCCCTAGCGAAGCATCGTGGCTTGTCGAGCATATCATCCCAAGCTGACAGGCATTGGCTCCCCTTTGAATGACACCAGTACTTAAGCCAATTGTTGAAATTGATCATCTTGTCCCACCAGGTGCTCTAATATCCTAGACCTGGTCATTACCAACATGGGAGATAGATGCTCCACACCAGTGGTCACCCCCTCATTGGTCAGGTCTGACCATAAGCAAATCATCCTTGACATCCACATCCCACTCCCACCCCCCAGTAAGGAAACCTCCTTAAAAAACTTCTCCAAAGCCAACCTTATGCTATTGAATTCAGAAGTGACAAACTTCACGATACCCACGCAGACGGGATCTGGAAGTTCGATTGCAGAATCCTACACTAAGGCACTGTACGAGCACATCCACTTGTGCATGAATTATGCCATCCCAAATAGAACCAAGATGCTCTTCTCCAAAAAAGAAAGCCAATCTGGTGGTCCCCTGCTATAAACAAACTATACAACAGAAGGAAGAAACTGTTGCAGAAAAGAGGAAAATCCCAGGATGCAAAAAACTCCCTCACCAGCCTCAGTAAAAAGCTGAGATCTCTCATAAAATCCTCAAAAGCTAGTTAAGAAAATAAAATTGCTAAAGATTCCAAAGACAACCACAAGGCATTCTATAGTTATGTCAAGAATCTAAATGGCAATGCTCAGATCTGCTCTGAGCTACAACAGAATGGCATTACATATACTGATCCCAAGGATATTGCCAATATCCTGGCAGATCAATTTAGTGCCAACTTCACCCCCCTCTCACCCCCTAAAGGGCCCATCTCAATACCAAAAGATTGCCAAATTCCGGTAATCACGGCCACACAGGTAGAAACCGCACTCTCCAAAGCTAAGAATACAGCATCCATGGGACCAGATGACATCCCAGGCTGTGTACTACATGAACTACAAAATGAACTTGCACCTCACCTAAGTGTCATGTTTAATCATAGCCTCAACTCAGGCTTCAAGCCCACTGAGTGGCGCACAGCTACAGTTATCCTGCTCCACAAGGGAGGATCCACCTTGGATCCCGGGAACTACCGTCCCATAAGTCTGACAAGCCTGATCTGCAAGGGCATGGAACGCATTATCATGGAACTTATAAACAAAGACATTGGCACCTTCAAACACTGGACCCCACCCAGTTTGGGTTTGTGAAGGCCTGATCTTGTCTCCTGAATCTGATTGACTTCTTTGAATCAGTCTCCAGAGCTGTGGACGAGGGTAAGGCAGTCCACACAGCATATCTGGACCTTGCCAAGGCCTTTGACACCATCCCCCACTCTGGAATCATAGATAAACTTACTAAGCTGGGCATAAATCCCTACATCACTCGATGGGTTGCCAACTGGCTTACTGACAGAACCCAGACTGTAAAAGTAGCCGACTCCAAATCCAGCTCCAGACAAGTGACAAGTGGAGTACCTCTGGGTTCAGTCCTGGAACCACTCTTGTTTGGCATCTACTTCTCTGAAGTACAGGCCAACACTAAGGGACTCTGGCTTACAAAGTTCGCAGATGACTGCAAACGGGGAGCCATTATTGAATCCCCAAATGATGTGGATATTCTACAAAAAGGGCCTTACAGAAACAGGTGCCTGGTGCCAGAGCCATGGGGTCAAGCTTAATGCCAAGAAATGTATAGTTATCCCCTTTGGAAAAAAAACATGTACCCATGAATTACCACATAGGTGGTAGGACACTAAACATCGAAAGTGTGATGAGAGACTTAGGGACACAGGTGGACAGTGGTCTCACGTTCGATAACCACAACGCCACAACAGTCAGGAAATCCTTCTATGTGGCACACCTCATCACTAAGGGCTTTTCACCCAGAAAAAAGGAGGTCATTGTCCCACTGTACTCATCCCTCATTAGACCCATTATAGAGTATAATGCCCCATTTGGTATGTACCTCACAAGACATCTGCAACAACTGGAAAGGCCACAGAAATACCTCACTAAAAGAATCACAGGCCTAAAGCAGATGCCATATGCAGACCATCTAAAAAAACTCCAGCTATACTCTGTGGCATATCGTCTACTCAGAGGCGATCTCTGCTTAACATACAAGGCCATGTCAAACCCTGAGCTGTTGGACATGCTCCACTTAAAGAAATCCCAATCCCTCAGATCCACACGCTCTACGGATCTAAACCTTGTCATCGCAATGAACAAAACATGCTGGAGATATAGGTTCCTTACCCAGAGACTCCTCATACTCTGGAATAAACTGCCCATACATGTCAAGCAGAGCACCTCATTGGCCCTCTTCAAAAGGAACCTTGATGATTGGATGGGAGATAGGAAATTCACCCCGGGGATCATGTCAGTCACCCTGCTAGACAGGGGTCCAGAGAAGTAAATATTGTGGGAAGAAGTATCCAGGGAATTGTTATGGCTAGGCTTGCATAAGCCCTAGGGCCGATAGCCTAGTACCAACCTATGAACCTATGAACCTATGAAGTTAGGCTAATAAGTTACTGACTGAAACAATATATGGAATAAAAGGAAAAGGAAGTCAAGAATTTGTAATGTTAACAAGAGAACTGGCAGGTGATGTAATAAATAGGGAAAGAGGATTCAAAACACTAGTAGGAAATGTAAGTAAAGCATTTGACAAGATCCACCATGTAGCATTATGGAAGATTTTGAAAGAATATAGTATAAGTGATAAAATAATCAACATTTTGAAATCTGTATATAACAAAAACAAAGTGAGATTAGTGATTAATGGTTGGTTAAGTTAGACAATAGAATTAAAGAGTGGTACTGAGCAAGGATATCTGGCGAGTAGTATTTTATTTGCATTAATTGTACATGCATTAGTTACCAAGATAAATTTGCCATTGGAGGAAGCTAAATATCATGCACCAGAGGGAATTCAGATTCCAGTGATGTTCTCTTATGTGGATGATCTAGTATTAGTTGTTAAAAATAAGGAACGGATGAGTATAGCCATTAGGACACTAGACAAAGAACTAAAGGTGTTGGGTTTATGTATTAATGAGGAAAAAGTAGGATTCCCTAGAAAAATAGGAGGTATCCAGTTAAATAAAGAAGAATTACAATTCTGGGAATAAGGTTTGGTATTGAGCAACAAAGGGTGCCACAATGGAAGGGCATGATACTTAAATTAAGGGTACTTGCATATTCTGGAAAACATTTAAACTTACATTTAGGAAAAAATATGTTTAATTAATTCAGTAATATTATCTAAGATAGCACATCTAGCCTGATTAATTTTTTATAAAATATTGACAAGGAGCAGGAAAAAGGAATCTTATTAATAAGGATTATAGAAGAAAAATATAAATCAATCTGGGAAAAACGTAAATGTTTAAACAGAAGTAGAGGAATCACTTGTATGGAAATGAAACTATATCAAAAGAAAATATTACTACGGATTTAAGAAACATAGAAAAGAATAGGAAAGCATGCTATGAAAATCTAATGGCAGCATTTTATAATATTTAATCATGGAAGCATTTAGGAGATAAAGTGAAGGCTACAAAAGCAAGAATGAAAAGATGTGAAAAATATGTGAAATGTATAGATTTTTGTGGAAGTTGTCTTTAAATAGGATTCCAGTAAAAGCAAACATGCCATATAAATCAATAAAAGATAGAATCTGTATATATTTTGGGGGATTAGAGATTACTGAACATGTTTTTCTGAAATGTAAAAGGGTACACCAATATGTGACAAAGAATGTTTAAAATATTTGAAAAATGTTAAATGTATAAATATGGACATAATAGAATATGGATATAATGAAAATACAAACCAACACAATGTAGATGGATTAGATAAAAAATTGTTTTGTATAATGTGGATTATCTGGAATGAAAGCATTAATGAGATAAAATATAATGAGAAATGGGTATTGTCAGAAATCTTGAAGAAGATAAGATTTTGGTTGTGGAAAAAAGAGTGGGGAATTGAAAGTCTGAACATTTTGGAAATGTGACATTACTTGTATATAATTGTAAATATTGTAAATGAGCTGTGAAATTTGTATATAGAATGTATACATTGCATTTTGTGAATTTTAATAAAGGACCCCTACTCATTTCAACTAGTGCCTCGTGATCCTTTACGTACACCTGAGGTACCACCAGCTCATGATTTTGACAAACTGTGATCAAAGATGTCTGACAAAAAACTGCTTGAAGTAATGACTTCAGACAGACTGTAGTATAACCCATTCACAAGCACATGAGAGAGCTTATGTTCTGGCTAAATGTTGTTGAAACCATTGAATAGTTTGTTGTAGGTACTTCTCCTAATTTAGTAAAGTCCCAGAGATGATAATTCTACAACTGCATTATTTGCATAATCTATAATGTCAATACATGTTTTTTCTTCATTTGCCATCTTTTTGTTTCTTTCATTTTGCTTGTTCATTTTCAAATAGATTTGACTTGCATGGCTGACCTGAATATTGGCACTTTCCAATTATTTGTACAAACTGTTCCTGGAAAGGTATGTAATGTTATCATTTCATTAAGAAAGATTTGGACCATATAATGCCAGTGGAAATTTGGAGTATATAATGGCAGTTGAATCAGAGTTACATCACATTAATGAATTAGTTGTTTTGACCACTAAGGTTACAACTGCAGACAGCAAACCACAGTTACAAGTTCCTCTGGGTTAAGTAGCAGTAATATGAGTCATATTCAAAATAAAAGAGACATTTCTCAGCTACAAGCTAAACCTATTAAGCCATTTTCTACATCTAGTAAGACTTGGATAAAATTGACAGCTCATATATTTTTGCCTTATTCAAAAATTTGAGAAGAGAATGTTGGGATATTAATGTTTAATGTGAGAATATATATATTTTGAGGAATGCATTAGAGCAAAGCATGCACTAAGAGGTTAAGATTTAGAAAAATTCTCAGTGACATTAATACAGATGATATGCTGTATATTAAATTGAATGATCTCTTCAACATGGTTGGTATTTAATTGATGTCCATTTTATTAAGATATTGTGAAACTAAATTAATCAAGGACAATAACAAAGTAGATATATTGCACAATAATATAATAATCACGAACAGTTTGCACAAAACATTATATTACATGACCTGATTATCTATGAAGAAGACGTTCTTAAGGTGATGGTACTGATGTTGATATAAGTTCATCCAGGAATACAAATCCAGCATATTTTTAAATATATATATATATATATATATATATATATATATATATATATATATATATATATATATATATATATATATATATATATATATATATATATACAGACATATTCCAGATTCAGGTTCTTAAATCAGATATCAGAGAATTCATAGTTCATCTTGCTTTGCTTAAAGAGAAACCAAAGCATCTCAAACAGGTCGGGATAAGCTGTTCTTCCAAACAGAATGAAAAGCTCATAGATACAAGTAAGGTAGATGAGCAAGTTTTTCAATACAGAAAAGAGGAATGAATGTCTCATAAAGGTAAGGGCAAGAAGAATATATGCAGGGGATGGTATCTGCTGAGACTGTACTCAATTTTGTGAAAAAACTTTTTCTTTTAACAGAAGCTTTAGTACTTTTAGTGATCCATATCTTCAAATTTTACTCAAAACCTTTTTATTTCTCCCTCTGTAATGAAAAAAAGTGATTAATACACTTTTAAAACTGAAACTATTCATCAGTCAACTGACTCTAAATTTTAATTAAAATATCAAAATGTCAAAGCAGTGGTTCCAGGTGGGGCTTTATTCAAAAGTACAGTAAATCCACTTTAGTTCTGACATTTTACATCTTTGAAACTGCATGCATTAATGACATTAGGGAATTATGTTGACCCCCCACACACACACACACACAACTGCTATTATAACTTGTAGATGAGTTAGCAAATAGCTTTAAAAGAAATACATCCAGATAAAAGAGTCTCATACATGAAAGCAGGAGGGGACACAACTGATTATGTCTATTTTTGAGTTGGAACAGATAACACCAGCTACTAGGAAGTATCATTACTAAATATCTACTATGCTTATAAAAGGTGGACATTTGTTCTTCACATGTTACTGATAAACTGATTTCTTTGGACTTGTATAACATTTTTAAGTTGACATCATCCTAGAATTGGTATACATTTTGTGTTGCATTCCTAAGATCCAAAAATGTATGGTGAATTCCCAGTTTAGACCAATAAGGTGTGGTGAACTCCCCATTTAGACCTATTATTTTCTACCTCTCTATCTAAAACAGAACTATTAGCAATGTTTTACAAAGCTGAATAATTCAGCAAGCATATGACATTTGATCATTTATTTACACTTTCTTTAGCAGATTAGTCCTAGTAGGCCAAAAGCCTATTTTTAGGGTTGCCACCTTTTCAAATGGCCAAAGTGGGACATTTTCGGGAAAAACATCAGATTTTACAGGCCGGCACATACCCACGGTCAGTACAAAGGATAGAACTTAACTTTTTTGCTGAAATAAAAGCTTATTCTTGTAGCATTTTGGTTGCTTATTCTGTTTCTTATAACATTTAGGTATTTTAGATACAGAATAACTGTTTTATGCAACTATTACATAAAATATAGGACATAATTATGTCCTACAATCTCAGGACATTTGCCATTTTTAATATTTTTTGTCAGGGCAGAACTGCCCAAAGAGGGACTGTCCCTCACAAAGTGGGACAGGTGGTAACCCTACCTATTTTCAGAGATGACCTGAGGTACAATTCACACTCTTTCGGCTTTTCTCGGTTAGGGATCACCACAGCAGAACTCCGGTCCACTAATGATTGGTAGTTGATTTTTACGTGCCGAGTTACCAGCCCTGACGCACAACCTTTAACGAAGGTACGCCCACTCAAGTATGTCTCCACGCAGAAGACGCTGTAGCTGAGAATCGAACCGGACAGCGTCTTACTGTGAGATGACAACGCTACCGCAGCACCACCACCGCAGTAGAGGTACAATTCATACTGGATGGTGGAATTTGACCAGGGCATTGGGGAACGTCCCTACACTTCTCAGCCACTGGGTGGTGCCAGAGGGTTGTTACCAAGGTCAAAGATTTCTGGAGAAAATGAGACAGCAGGCTGAGAATGTTGCATACTTCTCAACCTGTTAGAGCAAGAAATCTGGACAAAAGCCCAAAATAAGGACAATTTTTAAATATTGCTCTTACAAATTTAGAAAATTGAAAGAATAACAGGTTTTGCTGTAGCATGCAATTACTGCAGGCTATGAAGTCTGAAACTCAAATGTATGTCATTATTTTCTGGCTTTAGTCTTTAATGACTGGGCAATTATTTGCCAGAAAACCAATATTTCATGAAAAAATGGCAAAAATTAATAGGAAAAATCTGGACATTCTTCAAAAATCTGTACAGTTAAGAGGTACTGAATGGAGTGATGTGGAATACTGAATTATCACATACTGATTTTGTAAAAAGGGAAAATGTTGTTATTGATTTGGAGGAAAGAGATCCAGAGAATTATGTGCCATAATTATATTTCCTTCTAACTTTAACAGCATAACATTTTGTCACCAAATTTTCAACATACCATCTACTGCAATGCTTGTCATAAGCTTTTGCACCTTGTTGCATTATTCCATTAGTTGTGCACTAATTATGATATCATCTTTTGAGGCCAATCTGTACGACATTTGTGCTGGGCTTCTTAATATGCATTCTGGAGAGATTGCTCAATGAGAGTAATAACTAATAATTTACAAACCCTCTTGTACTTTGGAAACGATTTCATCTTAACTCATAACTTCACTATTACAGATATTATGGCAATCCTTAATATTTTATTCAAAACTAATGTAAATTCCATTTGTGTAGGTGGCATTGTGAATTCTAATGCCACTCATCAGTGTCAATGCTGCAACAGCTAGCATATTCACCTTTGGTGCCAAAGGCCATAGTTTCTGGATTACTGACACTACAGTGTAGCATAAAGGGGTTTCTGAACTCACGAGTGTGTTGTACTTCAGATGAGAAGTAAAACCAAAATCCCATCTGCTTAAATTGGTAGTAGCTCAGGTGGATATAAAACATCCCATGGAACCTATCAAAAAGAGTAGAGGAAGTTCCCTGAAGCACCGACAAATTTCTCCTAGTAGTATATATACCATCTCAGGTCTCCTCTGAAAAGAGGCCACTAGTCCAGTGGTCAATAAATGATAAATACATTTTAGCAGAAGACAATTTTTGTGAAAATGCAAACATAAAAACAGGGAATTTGAAGCCTTGCATGTAGAAGCCAAACCATTCACACTGCATATACAAGGGATGACAAACTCTCCGTGCCTCCTTACTTAACATATCATACTCTAATGTCAGACAACATCAGGGTAAGATATAAACTTTTGAAGAAACATCCCTTCACTTTAATATGAGTCTTTGAAGTGAGAGATAACATCACAAATATAATAATACTTATGCAAATGACAGATGAAAGTATCTCTCAGTAATTCTGGCCCATGGTTTAGCTTTTAAGATTCTAATCAAAATGCCATGAATCCAACAACAGTCACAAACATTTAAACCCTTTCAAAGTTATCAAAATGATGTGTGAAAGCAGTTTCCAATGACTCAAAATTCTTTGAAACTGTACTATGTGAATTTCTTCAAGTCACTTTCCATTATTTTGTAATGGACAGCGATCTGAATACCTCTCATGTAGGGTGCTGAACACTCTGTTTATAATATAATCAAGATCAGGGTCACTGATCCTTGGAAATTAAGGTGATCTCTCTGTTGGCAACAAAACTTTCAACCACCAAATTAGATGTTTAATAAATTGAACAGAAGTTGTTATTGCTTTGGGTTGTCTACATATCTTTTGCCAGCTACAAACGAATGCAGATGCAAATATTTCATTTAACACTAAAGGATTAGTCTAAATCAAAATACAGAAGAAAAAAGTAGAAATTATATAGAATTTTGAACTGTATTCTAAAAGTGTTACCCTACTTGTAAGAACAGAAAAGCTTATGAGCAAAGACAAACCACGTAAGTTGCTGCATGCACATATAGAGTTGCATACCCCTCAGACTTAGGACCTGTGCATAATAATTCTCCTGGGTATGTTGTAACTTCCATATCATGTTAACTTTTGTATCTCATTGCTTATTACCTAATGATATGCAACATGACAGCCATAGTATTACTAACCTGAAAGAAAACTCTCCCTTGGACAGTTTTGTTTGTACTAAGCAGATTAATTTTGCTTTAGTTATAACTAGGCAAAGAGGTCATAAGGATGATTTATTTTTTTCTTAGCTGTGTTGCTGTGTTAGATATGTAATATGGCTTGTCTCACACACATACACACGCACACATACACACAGACACACACACACACACACACACACACACACACAGACATACACACACACACACACACACATATATATATATATATATATATATATATATATATATATATATATTACCATGCATCATCCATTTGCTGCCATACTGTAACCATATCTTCCTTTCCTTGCCAAAATCTAATAACCACCAGCCCTCAGAGCAACTACCTTCTTCAGTTTTAGTGGGAGAACTAAACATATACTAACTCTTTAATACACAACAGAGGGGTGAAAGGCAGACTCCATTTTCATTCAATGTATCTTTCAGTGAATTTACTTTACAACACTCACACTCGCTGGAGGATTGCTCACATAATGGATAGGCTCACCTTTGCATAGCCCAGGCCATAATGGAGACACTTATATTTCATTGTAGCACCAGACAATGCCCAGAATAGCAATGATTATCACAACTGCACCAATAATTAGGCATGGCAAATTGAAGGAAACAACCATTATACATCTAGTGTAATGTAAGCACATGCCGATCCATTAATGCATAGCAGGGTGGGTAATTTATGGAAATAAGAGATTACCCAGGAGGTGTTGTTAGGCCCAATGATACAGGTAGAGGGCCGTCTGACCCCTACAAGGTTTCTCATTTCTTTATAACATCTATCCTAGGTGGCATTATCCATTGAGAAAAGGGGCAATAGTACTTCTTTAGTGACTGTAAAACTGTTTAATATATTATAGGTGATACAAAGTTTTATTACTGTGTTTCTAATTCTAAAGATAGATTAGTTCCTAATAAAGCGTATGTTAACTAGAAAGTGAAGACAATTTTTCTTAATGGATCTTAGTGATGTCATTCATTACTATTTTGGCAAAATGTCACAAATTTTATAAGAGAAAAATTGTAACATTCGAGATCTCTGGACAAATTACGGGTTTCCATACTGTTTTATTTTGCCCTGTAGGTAGACAGGTAACAAACTTGTTAATGAGTAAAATGTTCCTTTAAGGCACCTTGAAGCAACCAGTGCTTTCTTGTTTGTAAATATCTGGCATGATTACTTAAAGGAAATCAAGAACCCCAGAACAGTTATGCTGAAGCTATTTTCCTTCATAATGCCAGAGTTCATGCAGTATTATCCGCCAGTTAATATAGTAAATACTCATTCATCACCATCATCGTCAACCCATTTTTTCTCACTCTTCTACATGGGATCAGGGTATCATCTCAAGTGTCACCATCTCTGTCACTTCAGTGCCACACTTGTGCCTTCTTTGACAACAATGCCTGACTGGTACAGGCCTTCTCTCACTCAGACAACCCATCTATTTGGTGGATACTCTCATTTTCATTTGCTCTCCTCCTGTCTGTCCCAATTTTTCAAAATCAGATTGTCTTCTGCTTTCCTACACATTTGCCTGCACCACTGTAATCTGTTCTATTTGACATCCCCTGCAACTGGAGCTACTTGGGTTTCTGCTCTGATGTCCTCATTTCCTCTTCTGTTCCACATTCTTCTTCCTAACACCCACCTCAGGCCCTTCATCTCCACCATTTCTAGCTTCCTGAACTGCTCTGCCTTTATTGCCCAAATTCCTGTACCATACAGTAGTGCTGGTCACACCACTGCTTTGTATACCTTACTTTTCAGCTTTTTTAGCATTCTTCTGTTATACACTAAATCTGACATTCCCTGTTAGTTGGTTATAGCACCTGTGATTCTAGCTTTGACCTTCTCATTCAAACTTCCCTTTTCCTCATCCACCCCCTCCCCCGGTACTTGAAGCTGTTAACCGTTCCACCATTTCCCTTCTATTTCATTTCTCAGCCTCATTTTTCCCTTTTACTGCCATTACAACTGTCTTATCTGTGCACATCCCATGTGCCTTCAGTTTTGCATTCTATACCCCTAGCCATTGCTAAAGTTCATGTTCAGTATATACTGGTAATGCCACATCATCTCCATACAGTTTCTTTGTTGATCTGTCTCCTCTGACCTGTTTGATAATATAGTCTGTCATCAGTGTGAACAGCAGTGGGCTCAGAACTTGATGCACACACACTTCCACTGGGAAGCCCTCTGTGAGACTGAACACTGTTCATACTTGAGTCATCAGGTCCTTGTACACAGCCTGCACTAATTGTCTCTGAGACTCTGACTCATCATTCATTTTACTGCTGAATCAGCTTTCTTAGAATCTTGTTATATACTTTCCCAAGTCTAGGAATGTCCATTTAGACTCTTTCCTTATTTCTAACTTCATCTGAACTATCTGTCTTACTGCAAACATGCATCGGGTCAAATGTGTTGCATCCTGATCTGAGTCTGAACTGCTCATCTCCCATCTTACATTCTACTACTTTGCATACTCATTTATAAATTACCCTCTCCAGAACTTTCATGCAGTGTGACAGGAGTTTAATACCTCTATATTGGCCACAGTCGTGAGTTTCTCCTCTGTTCTCATACACTGGCACTAGTATGTGTATTCTTCTGTCATCCAGGTTAGACCTTTCTCTCCATAATGCTATAAGTACCTTCAAGAGCCATTTCTCCCCTAACTCACCCAACACCTTGATCATGTCTGCAGTGACCTCACCTGAGCCTGCTGCTTTCCTTAACTTCGTTTTCCTTAGTGCTGTTTTTACTTCTTCTGGGAGATGCTTCTCTTCTTCTCTCCCTGTAGGATGTGCCCAGGGCCATACAGCACGTCATTTAATGATTGACATTTTAAAGCTGAAAGAAGAAGATTTTAGTAGCCATTGATGCTTGAAAGGGTGAGTGGGCATTATAGGGAAATAACGGACAATCCAGGGTTGTTTTGTCCCCCAGGTTCCTGACAATATCTGTTGTTTTCCTGTAAGGGCATTAGTATGACAAGTGTTTTTACTTTAGTACTTGCAATACATTTTTTTTACTGTTTTGAAAAGTGTAATTTTATTAACCCGTTTCACATTTTAGAGAAAAGTAATTGTTATTAGATATATCCTACTCTTCTCCACTTACTACAAGATGGTGATATTCACCCTAATCCAAGCCCACATCATATTATAACCAATATAGAACAAAACCAAACTAAACCTTTATCTCTCTCTTGCTCTAAACCTTCTAACTCTTTGTCCATTGCCCATCTTAATATACGTAGTGTCTGTAACAAAATTAATCATCTCCATGCCCTTCTTGAAACTGAGAAGTTTGATATTTTATGCCTATCTGAAACTTGGTTAAAACCCTCAATTAAACACATTGAAATTACCCCACCTGGTTATAGCATTATTAGACTTGATCGCACTAACAAGAAAGGAGGTGGGGTAGCCATTCTGCATAAAGCGAAACTAAAACTGATTCCTCTAGACCTGACTCTTACTCAAAATAATTATGCTGAAGTAATTAGCTCTAAAATACAAATCAATACCAATAAAGCCATTAACATCATCTGTGCATATCTCCCCCCTGGAAATAACATCAACACCCTTGAAGATATACTCTACCAACTCTCTATCAAACTTCCACAAGAAACTCTAGTCCTAGGCGACTTTAATATAGATTGGCATTCCTGTAATAATACTTACCCTACCTCACATATCAACCTCTTTGGCTTTAAACAACTTATCAATAGTCCCACTAGAATCAATAAAATAAACAATAAGGCTACTACCTTAGATTGGATTCTTACTAATACCCCCCTGCAAACCTACCAAACAGGTATCCTTCCTGACGACCTTAGTGACCACTCACTTACCTTTATAATTAGAAGCAAAACCAACCTAACCTTACCCACAACTTTTAGAACTCTTCATTCAAAAAAACATTTTAACCCTGATCAGTTTCAAGCTGAACTTTTCCAATGTCATTGGGCCTCTAAAACATCTCCCACTCAACAAAGCTGTGGAACACTTCAACTCAACATTCTTAGCAATACTTACTCAACAACCATTAGAACTAAAACTAAAACTGCTCCCTGACTAACCTCGAATTCTAAGCATAATATCGCCTGCTGAAATAAGTCTTGGCATCCACCAAAAGTCAAATAGACCACCAAAGGTTTAGAGAGCTTAGAAATAGTACTAAAAAAGCCATCCTAACAGACAAAAAGAACTATTACTTTCAAATTCAAAAAACTACCAAAAAGGAACCTAAAAAATTCTGGTCCAGTATTAATAGTCTCCTGACCCCAGGCCAAATAATTACACCTAACCCTCAGGATTCTGACCCTGATAATCCCACACTAACAGCCAATAACTTTAATTCCTTCTTCACCAATTCTATACAAACTCTAGCCAACCAACTATCTCCTGATACTTCTCAACTACCTTCAAATACCTTAATAAATACCATTCCTCCCCTTCACCTACAACCTGTATCTACCTCTTATATACAATCTCTTATCCAAAAACTTAAACCTACCACCCCTTCTGCAGATAAACTTCCTGCTGAATTCCTGCAACTAGCAGCAAAAGCCATTGCTTATCCTGTCTCTATCTTGATAAACAGATCAATAAAAGAAGGTATTTTCCCAACAATCTGGAAGATATCACATATCATACCCCTCCATAAAGGAGGCAAATCTTATGACTTCTCCAACTATCGTCCCATAGCACTTTTATCCCCCTTAGCTAAAATCACGGAAAAATGCATACATAAACAACTACTCAACCATCTCCTCAATAATAGCCTTCTAGCTGACACTCAACATGATTTTAGACCTGCTCACAGTACTACCACAGCTCTTCTCTCCTTCACCAACACTATTAACTTAAACCGTAACAACAATAAACATACATCTTCTCTTTTCATAGACCTATCAAAAGCCTTTGACATGGTTAATCATACACTTCTTTTGCACACATTAAAATCTCTGGCCCTGGAGCCCTCTTCCCTTACCTGGTTTTCTTCCTATCTTGTAAATCTGGAAAAATTCTCTCTCTGCTCTCCTCCTCTCTTTAGGAGTACCTCAAGGGTCTATCCTAGGCCCACTTCTATTTTCTATCTTTATTAATGACCTTCAATCATCTTTACCTAATACTACCTGCATACAATATGCAGATGACTCCACTATAATTTGCACTGCCTCTTCTCAAACAGAACTCCAGTTTCAAACACAATCAGCCTTCTCAACTGTTGAACAGTGGTTCTCCAATCGCTGTCTACTCCTTAACCCCAAGAAAACTAAATTATTACTCTTTTCACTACCCTACCCAGAATCTACTTTGATAAACTTCTGTATTACTGCAACTGACAACACCATAATCTCTCCTGACTCCTCAACTAAACTTCTTGGTGTTATTATCGATAATAATCTCAACTATGATTGTCACATCAACACCACAATAAAAGCTGTTAATAAAAGATTGGATCCCTATACAAAATAAAGCCCTTCCTCACACCTGAAGCTAGGATAACCTTAGCCCAAACACACCTTATCTCTACCCTTTTGTATGCTTCCTCTATTTACACTAATCTATCTAAAAGTAACCTTAAGAAACTTACTACATCTTACCACAATATTGCCCGCTTTGCCACCACATCCCAATTTAGAGCTCACCACTGTCTAAACCTAAAACAACTACACTGGCTGGAACTCCCTAACAAGCTCATTTTTCAACAACTCTTAATTGCACATAAAATTCTATACCAACCTTCTAAAACACCAGCTCTTTCTAACCTCTTGACTCCCTATATCAACCTGAAACAACTACGTTCCTCTGATAAATTACTTGTTAATATTACCAAAATTATTAATTCTGCAGGCAATTGCCTTTTTTCTAACTCAGTAGGTAAAATATGGAATAATCTTCCATCTGATCTGTCCTCTTTGCCTACTCTCCCACTATTTAAGAAACAACTTTTAATACATCTTAATAAATTCTGGCTTTGCTCTTGTACCAACCCAGACAAGCCTGTTGGCACCCTTATGTTTGTCATAAACTTTTCTTATCCACTTCTTCTACTTCAACTGAGATATTATCCTTTTTGTAAATATTACTTAACTAAAAAAAAAGAATTGTTTGTGTTTATGATTTGATACCTTATTATATTGTTTTGCTAGTTGCTAACCTCTAACCTAACTTCTTTCTGACCTAGGATGATTCTGATTAGTTAAGATCTTTAATATTTGTACTTACATTTTTTCCCTTTGTATAATACATTTGTACTATGTCTTGTTATGTATTTCCAATACTGTTTTTAACCTCTGGAGCTTTTCTCCCCGGGCCTCCACTGAAAATGGACATTAATCCAGCTGGACTAGCCCGGTCAACAAATGTAAAATAAAATAAATAAAATAAATATTAAAGAGCTGGTTAGTTGTAAAGTAAATGTCATAATGAGGTTAAACAATAACACCTCTTTTCTTCCTGTATTAATTTTGTTAAGCTTCTTTTGATCCAGCTGTAATATTTTCTGCATGTACTTTGATGAAAATGATTGAGGTTTACATGATTTCTCTTAGGAATGCAGGTCTGAGTAATCTGTATATACAAAAATGAATGAATGAATGAGCCCAGGGCTTCAAAGAAAAGTTTGTTTAGCTGTAATGAGGAAGGTTATTGGCTAATCTACATATAGCTGAATTGACAGTAATTACTGTTAGTGCTAACCAGTACTTTTTGATGGTAATTACCACTGAAGGCCTATGCATTATATTTGCGCAGAAATCCCATTCACTCACTCTCCCACTCCTAGGCAAACACACACACATATTCACTTAACATGACACACATGTGCAGATGGGTACACACACACACACACACACACACACACACACACACACACACACACACACACACACACGCACACACGCCACACATACACACATGCACACACGCACGCAAGCACACGCACACACGCACGCAAGCACACGCACACACGCACACACACACACACACACACACACACACACACTCAACACTACTTCTCCACTAAACCTCCCTCTAGTGTAGTTTCTCCCATTCACTATAATGGTGGAATACAGCATTGCTGCTGTGTTTATTTACAGATGACCATGCTAAGCAAATTGCTCAACTGAGTAAATCTCTTCCTGCAGCCATTTCTTGGGGCGAACACAAGGTAACTAGCATTAGCTACTCACTTGGAATGCTTCATTGTAATACAGAGTGGCCATAAGGAAGGCCCACTGTTTCTGTGCTTCTGCAAACATGTAAAATCACCTCAGTAACCCTGCCTCTGAATTGCAAAGGTTCACCTGGAGGGATTGTCCACTCATGTTAGGGATTAACACTTGAAGTAACCCTCTCTGAGTGCCATATAAGGTCCTAAATGAGTTGAAATAAAATAAAAACATTGTATTCTCACACGTAGGTTTAAACCTTGGAAATGGAATTATTTCTTCAGTATATATTTAAGCAAGTCACATGTCGAACAATTGCTAAATCTAAAATCTTCCCATATACTTTCATGTTCCATACTGTTGCTGTCTGAGTGCTTTCATTGGTCGGTCTGCTAAGATGAATTACTGTGTTTCTGCAACTAAACTAAAGGAGAGATTCAAGTATTTTATGACCCTATTTTCAGTTCTTTCAGGAATTCAGTGTATTAATGAGTCCAGCCAGTCTGGTATAGTTATTAAACTTTTAAAGGCATTTGTACAGGCTTAAATTGTATCTCATGAGGCATTAGTGTGTCTCAGTCCTACTATTTTGTTACATTGTTGGCACTGAGTCTTTTAATGTTATATCATATACATATTTATATAATTCCAATACTAGATGTTTCGGTGTAAGACAAATAATATTGGATGAGTGTTACTCTAAAGAATTGCACATGTATTCTGTTTTTAAGAAGCATTTCTGTTGCTGTTGATTGGTTGCTAATGGGCACAAACTTACATAGAAATAAAAAAAATTAACTTGATTAATGCTGTAGCTTGGGCGGCCATGGTCATGCAGCGGTTAGCATTGCTGCCTCACAGCAAGAGGTTCTCCGGCTCAGTCCTCTTCTGGGGTGTCTTCTGTGCAGAGTCTGCATGTCCTCCCTGTGGTCGTGTGGGTTTCTTCTGGTTTCCACCCACTTCCCAAAGACATGCTGTAGGTGGATTGGAAACTCTAAATTGGCCCTAGGTGCATGTGTGTGCCTTCTGTGGAAGGTTGGGCACCAGGCTAGCAACTCGACACAGTAAAACTCCACTGCCAATCATGAGCAGACAGGTGATCCACTGTTGCAACCCCTAACTGGGAAAAGCCAGAAGAAGATTAATGCTGTAGCTTATTTGCTTTCTTTTTGTGTAGTTTACCAGTTCAGTGAAGCTCTTACATTTGCTCTCCAGTTACTTGACAGCTGGAAAAATCTGCAATATTTAAATGAATAAAATATGAGCTCTTATGCCCTGTTTTACATCACACGTACATATGTGTGAGTAGAATTAACAGATGCTACCTCAGAAGAAGATGACTGAACTGACAGGTTATATACAGTCTGTACAAGTCATGGATTTAGTCTATATTCTTTTGTTGTTGTTGCTGTTGTTGTTCCCAGATAGATGGATGCATTTCATGTCAGTGGAATAAAATGATATATCTCTGTATTTTATTTTATTTATTTCCTAATGGGTAAAAATGTCAGGCAAAAATTCATAGGCACCCTGGAATCATAGCTATTTGTTTGCCATAGACACAAAGCAGACAAACTGAGATGTGAAGAATCAATTCCTGTAACATATAACAACTTGTTAACTGCTCATAGCATAATATTTTTTGATAGCACTAGGAGATACAATAAAGAAAAGCTAAAAAGAAAAGACTGATGAAGGAGATTTACCAAAAATGCATAAGCAGCTTCTGAAAGATGATTCACTAACCAGTGACAGCTTTTGTTCAATCTTTGTTGTAGATGCCGAATCATTTTTTTTAAGAAATATTAATACTGTTTTTAGCATGTTAATAATTTTTTTCTTTTAGTGAACACACAGTGATATAAAGTATTTTTTCAGATGGATCATTTTGTGGCTGTTTGACTGAACTACACTTAAGATTTTCTTAGGCTCTTACATGTTTCAATCAAGTTCTAAGAAATGATAAATAAAGTCTTTTATCACAAAAAGGCAGTGTTGCACCATTTTAAAAGGTGGCAGTTGCATGTTTTTTAATGTGTATTTTGCTGAAGACAACCACAATGAGATAAATATATTATACAATGACCCCCCCATTAATATTCCAAAATGTGCACGCTGATTGGTCAGTGTGCACGTTGTAACAGAGTTATAGTAATGGAAAAAGGTCCAGTCGCCCAGACTTTTTCCATTAGTATAACTCTTTTTTTACAGCAACGGAGAACGCAAGATCTCCGTTGCTGTTTAGACACTGTCTCGCTATGTTAAAGGAGTTTAACATAGCAAGGCAGCTTTAGAAAAAGTAACAGAGATCTTCCTATCTCCGTTGCTTTTTATAAAGGTGTCTTGCTATGTGGCTTAATGGCTAAGGTGTTTATAACTGGCTAACATAGCGAGACAGCTTTAAAAAAAGCAAATGAGATTCTCCATTGCTTTCTTAAAGCTGTCTTGCTATGTTAAACTCCTTTAACATAGCGAGACACTTTGTAAAAAGCAACAGAGATCTTGCTTTCTCAGTTGCTTTTTTCAAAACTTTCTCACTATGTTAAAGGGGTTTAACATAGCGAGACAGCTTTAAAAAAGCAACGGAGATGCTACGTTGCTTTTTTTAAAGCTGTCTCGCTATGTTAAACTCCTTTAACATAGCGAGACACTTTGTAAAAAGCAACAGAGATCTTGCTTTCTCAGTTGCTTTTTTCAAAACTTTCTCACTATGTTAAAGGGGTTTAACATAGCGAGACAGCTTTAAAAAAGCAACGGAGATGCTACGTTGCTTTTTTTAAAGCTGTCTCGCTATGTTAAACTCCTTTAACATAGCGAGACAGTTTGTAAAAAGCAACGGAGATCTTGCTTTCTCCATTGCTTTTGCCCAAAGCTCTGATGTACTGCATAAGCATACGCATGCGCAGTACATCAGAACTGCCGCAGAATACCAGACAGCTGTGGAAGGGCAGCAAGGAGGCATTATACAATGTCATTATTTAAGAAAAGTTATTATTTTTTTCTTAAATAATGTCATTGTATAATAGCAATAACCCACTTCTGGGTGTGGGTAATGCTGGATTTACCCACGGTTGTCTTTATTCGGCCATTCGGGCTTCGCCTTTGTGACCAAACCACACCAACCGTGGGTAAATCCAGCATTACCCACACCAAAGCGTGGGTTATTGCTATAATATTGCATTCAGGGAATGTGTTAATTCATCTGAGAGCTCTATACTGAAATGTCGGCACTAGTAAATCTGAGTGCCAACACACCGAGAAAAAAGACTTAAAATGCAGAAGAAGAAATATTGAATATCAATCTTCTTCTTTAAACTTATTTTTTGCAGGGTTGCAGGCCACACACTCCTAAACTTATACAGTATATACCAACTCTGAGATCACCATACCTTGGAGGAAAGGGAATATTCTGAGAAATGGCTATCTTGGCCATTGTCTCTACAAAAATGGACTCACTAAAGTGGATTACATTTCAAGTAGTTACTTCATGTGAGCCATAGACATCTTAGAGTTAATTATAGAAGTTTGGGGAGTACTGAGGCCCAATGTCACTCACAGAAATTATTTTGCAGAATTTTTATAACTGATATTCCAATACAGAATAATGCTTTTTGATGTAGCAGATTGACTGAGGTGCAAAGTCTGCTGCAAGTGTTGGCATGCTAGTAGCTCACATCATTCTTACTGTCACGTGGTCTGAATAGCAACTGTCTTACTCCCACTCCCACAATTTTAGTTGTTACCCATCCCTCCTGCCACCAGACTCTATTCAAGCTTAATGGTGTTGTGTACTGGAGATTTGAATTCATTTATTATAAATGAAAACTACTCACAAATAGCCTTCCATGGGTAAGCCCAATATACATGTTTCAGACATATTTCATAGCTGCAGACAAACGTATCAGTAGTTGCATGCTTTGTTTTTTAAAGAAAACGTTCTACATTTTTAAATGCAAACAGTCCAAATGATGAAATTAAGAATGGGGAACAATGCAGATTTGTTTGTTTGTTTGTGTCTTTAGGCTTTTCCCGGTTAGGGGTCGCCACAGTGGAACTCCGGTCCGCTAATGATTGGCAGTTGATTTTTACGTACCGGCTTGCCAGGCCTGACGCACAACCTTCAACGAAGGTATGCCCATTCATGCATGTCTCCATGCAGAAGACGCTCTAGCTGAGAATCGAACAGGACAGCGTCTTACTGTGAGGTGATAACGCTACCGCAGCACCACCCCGCGGGTTATGGGGAACAATGCAGATTAAATATCAAATTTCTTTTAACTTTGCTATTCCCTCAGCATGAAATACTATAGCAGGAGGGAATGTCCCTGCATTAGGTTAGTGTCGTACAGTTTCAGCAGTCTTTACCACATACTGTAAGATGCAAGGGTCAGCATATAATGATTGCAGACAGTGTCAGTGTATCACTGCAGCACAGCTGTTTTTTCCTTCTAAAAAAAGAACATTTTATTATTTAAATGGTTTGTCTTACCTCTATAAGGCTGCAGTAACTTCCACTCAGTGCAGTATCACCAAGTTTCAAAATCATGAATTTCCATGACTATTATTTATGATGTTTGATGCATTGTTCGTCTATTACATGATGAAAATGATTATTGTGAATGCTCTATGTGAGGCCTGTCAATATCTTCCAAGTATGGTTTAATGGCTGTTTGTATTCAGAGATTTACCATTCAGGTTCTCTTCATTGTGAAGTGCTTCCATGTTTGTTTTCCCTTTCGTTCTTTATATTTAAAACACACTTCTCATCTCTAGCTTTAATTCTTGCTTCCTTTCTCAGAAGTGAATCATAAATGATTTCTATGTGTGTATGAGACTAAGCAAGTTTTGAAATGGAGAATCATCCTTAAGAAAAAACATTTCCCTTACAAGATACAAAGGCACAACACCTGTACAGTACAGATATCCACAGCACTAAAACTATATAACTACTTAGCCCTGACACTAACCCTAACCTGCAAATACGCGCACACTTCAGCATTAACAAACACACTTCCCTTAATCCAAAACATGTCCTGTACAAAACACTTCCCTTTGACATTACTGAATTCAGTGAACCTTACAACCAACTAAACTAATGTATGATGAATGCCCCTTGTGTGTGTGTGTGTGTGTGTGTGTGTGTGTGTGTGTGTGTGTGTGTGTGTGTGTATTTATCTATCTATATATTAATGTATGCATTAACAATGTATGTATTAATCTATGTATATATTATTAGATTATATTCCACCAAATATAAGCATTTGCCTTGAGGACATCCAACATCACCAGCACTGTCTTACTCTGTATTTAAGTTTATTTTAGAACTGTGTTTTCTCTTAGAAACAGCTAGGATTTAGGAAGGTTAGACTAAGTGTTTTTCTGCGCTGATGTTAGAACTTTTCTACGGTATTATTTTAAGTATTTCTCTGTGATCTCTGAACTCTTGACTAGCACTGTGTAGTAAGAAGTATTGCCTTGTGTTTTTATTATTTATTATTAAATATTTTTTAAACCTTTCAACTGTGGCTGTTTTGTGTAGAGATAATTTAAGTTCTACGAGTACATTGCATGTATATAGTGATGCTTTACCAAGTCACTCCAAATAAGTATTGACTGTTAGGTCGCACTTACCATTTGGATAATAATATTGCACAGTAATAATTGGACATCCTTTTAAGGGCCTTTGAGTAGCTGATAAATATTAGTGGGTGGTGGCAGCTGGTGCTACCTTTTAGACTGGGCAGAAAAGGGGCACAGCTGGAGAACTTGTGCCAGCCTACCCCAGGAGTGTCTGTGTGGTTGTATAAACCCTCATCTCAAAGTGTGTGCATGTTAGCTACTTGGGCAGAGACACAAAGCAATGGTTGGACAGAGAGGGTGCTGGAAGTTTTAGCTTGCCCACTAGGCTAACATCTGGATCCTAGACCTGTGGTAGTGGGGAGTCTTATTGGGGACCTGGAGAGACAGGGAGAAACCATACGCAGACTGACTGTGATCTCTGTGTGCTCTTAAGGGAAATTGTAATTTACTGTGTGTGTATTTATTATCCTTTACCTATATGGACACCCTTCACTGGTGTTAGTGGTGAGGAGTGAGGTTCCTTGATTGCTGGGCCAGTGCACAGGTGTCACAATTCTTATGAGCCCTATAATCAGGCTGAATGAGATACCTAAACAAAATTTCACTTTTCATTGAATGCATCTTGGTTTTGGCAAACTACAGTTTAAAACATTGTTAACTGCTATACCCATTATCAGTAGAGATGAAGGATTGATTCGCAGGGATTGCATCTTATAACTGGTTTGGAAGGTAAATACATATTTTACTTTAAAGCAGAACAGTGGAACGATGACATCTCCATCACTTTCAGTTGTATTACAGTTTTAATTTTTAGAATACTAGTGCTGTAGTTTCCTCATCTGGTTAAACACCATGTAATATGAAAATAACGTCATTATTTTCATAAATGAGACTAATCTGGTTATTGTTACTTAGACCCGTTGACTCATGCTAGAGTAATGACTTTCCCTTATAGAAGCTGGTGTAATAACTACTAGGTGATTGGTTAATCACAAATAAGTACTTCTAGTGTCTGACCTCAATACAACAAATGTATAAACTGTTGTTTATATACTTAGTATCATAAAAGTACAGTACTTGACAAGTATTCAAAATCTTCCACATGGTATCCTGTCCAGTTCATAGGAAACCACCATATTAAGATGTGCATAAATAATGGTGGACTCATTTTACCTCTCAGATTTTCTTGGGCTTCCCTAAAATGAAGATGTTCTTTGGGGGTCTTCTTGATTCGGACCACAGAGATAAGTGCAGAAAAAAAGGTATTTTCTGATATCAGTACTAACACTACAAAGCACCACAAAATATATCACAAAGCAGTGGATATTACTGTCAGTTTTCTCTAAAGTTTGTTCCTAATCCAAACCAGAAACAATACATATCACTCTGTAGAATGATGCATAAGATGTCACCCTCATCCACTGCAAGCCTTCCAGAACCAAGTAATAACACCTTTCTGAGCCTAGATCCGTTGCAGGACTAATACCTTAGCCTACAATTAATTTAAACGTAGACAAAGTCCTTTTTGATGATACTGCTGTGTACCTGAGTTTTCCATGGCATGAAATGAAAGAGATAGAAGCATGGTTACATTCTAAGACAGTGTCGGGCATATCTGTACTTATTAAGGAACTGTTGGGGGTGCTTGAGTATTCCTTATTAAAAGAAGTACTCACATAACACTCAAAATATAAATCTGATGTAAAAGTAAAATGCACAAAATTATCTAATACACTACCTTACAGAAATGCAGCTTAATCCTTTGCAAAGCCCTAGGTAGGAAATGAAAGATCTACACAGAAGTGCTGCCATATCTTCCAAAATAATCATGGTAGTACTACTAAGACAGACATATAACCAACCAAAATTGCAATACTCCAGACTAGACATACAGATCTAGAACTGGCAGACAGCCAAAAAGTTACACATGGCATCTAAGAAAGTATTTCCTGTCCTTTCATAGAAATGTCCATAAGACACTCCAAGCTAATGATGTATACAAAACTATAGATACAATGTAGATTTGCAAAGAAATAATAGCGTCGCAGAGAAACAGACAAGGTGTGGCCTTTAAGATAATGACTTGTTGGCAGGCAAGCACTAACATGTCTAGACAAAGACTCAATTACACAATCCATAAAAAACTGCAAGTAGTAGACAATAGTTTGTAGTCTGAAGCCAACAGACATGCAACAGAATAAAAAAAATGATGACACTATGGCATGTGTTTAACGCAAGTTCTTTAAGCCACATGGTTATTTGTAAGTGCTGCCACAACTCGGTTTCAAATGTTTTAACTTCCTGAAGAGCCTGATCTGGGTAATGTAAATTCACTTCTATTTTCCTATCCATATGAGTGTCCTCCAGAGCATTCAATGGATGACAACTGCTGTCAATGGTTACAGTAATGCCCAGCTTTCTATAAGCCAGCTTCATTCTTGATTCTTGTCCAGAAGTTGAATTGTGTACAGTACAGGTTTAGGTTATTTCCCTCTGACACATCTTGTGGTATGACAGGAGACAGCACAGCCTTCCATTTTATTTCACTCTTTTTATATGTGACCGAAACACTGGAGAATTCCATTGAATCTTCAGGGCAAGCAAGAGTTTATTTAGATATTTTGCAGCTTCTTTTGTTGTGTTAAAAACTACTACAAAGAGTCCTTTCTGCATAAACAGAGAAGCTGGAATGCTTGTAGCCTTGTGCCTTAAACCTTTATTGCAGGAAAAAAAACAGCTTTCTAAAGTTAAACAGACTATCAGTGAAATCTGGTATGATGCAAACTGCCCCTGCAAATATATATATATATATATATATATATATATATATATATATATATATGTATATATATATATATATATATATATATATATATATATATATATATATATATGTATTTAGGTGCAAGTTCTTGGGTATGAATGAGAAAACCTCCCTGTCCTGGAAATTAAGAATCATTACTATGACATGTCTAAGGCGACCAATAATTTTATTGCCCTGTAGTCTATGAGCTCACTCCACTGTCATGAGAATGTGTCATTGCAACAGGACAAATAATTCCTTCTGGGCAATCCACATGGGATGAGAGTTATCCCTCCCCTTGAGAAAACTGATGACACCGATTTTATTTATGTATCAGAGCTCTTTAGATCATCCACATGCAGAGTTAGCCTCTGGAACAGCATACTTAGCAATGCAGCCTATGTGAATGGCACTGCAGCCTGGGTGAATGGCTCTGCAGTCTGTGTAAATGGCCCTGCAACCTGGGTGAATAGCTCTGCAGCCTGCGTGAATGGCAATGCAGCCTGGGTGAATGGCTCTACAGCCTGCGTGAATGGCACTACAGCCTGCGTGAATGGCACTGCAGCCTGGGTAAATGGTTCTGCAGCCAGCGTGAATGGCACTGCAGCCTGGGTAAATGGCACTGCAGCCTGGGTAAATGGCACTGCAGCCTGGGTGAATGGCTCTGCAGCCAGCGTGAATGGCACTGCAGCCTGGATGAATGGCAATGCAGCCTGGGTGAATGGCACTGCAGCCTGGGTGAATGGCTCTGCAGCTTGGGTGAATGGCACTGCAGCACAGTGCATGTTCTTATAGCTATGGCTGCTGCCGCCTCTCAAGCTAGTTTTCTATAAGCACCAAATGTATAGTACAGAAATCACCAGGTTCTTTTAAAGTTTTCATGTTCTGCAGGACTTTTTATATGATTCCTGACAGAGAATTAACGGCAGTAAAAACAGCAAATTTCTATTGTCTGACACCATCTCATTTTGTCCTCTTGCCAAAATGTATTCTCCTCACTGTAAAGTTTAGTTGTGGATAAATAAATGATGGAAATGTCTGAGCACTTCAAGCTCGTTACAAGCCCTATGTTAAATTTAAGGTCGTACATTACAAGGAATAACAAGTAAGGGTCATGGAAACCCTGAAATGTATTTGTGCAAGAGGGATGGAGCACTTCAGCTAGACATCCATTCCTATACAAGTTCATGAACATGCCCCCCAAAAAGTAAGGATTCCTGTGAGGATTTTTATAAATAAAGGTTTTAGTTTTGTAAGACATGATGGTTTCAATATTTTGAATTTGTAGAAAACAAATACTGAATAGAATTGTATTAGAACAAGTATCATTTTATTATTAAATGCATTTAATTGAAAGTCTTCAATTTTATCTTCACTATTTTTACATGACAAGTGTAAATCCTCCTAAGCAGAATCATATACTGAGGGATAAAGCTTGTTTTTCTCCCACTTGCATGGTATCCCATGATCCTCTGAGTCATTTAAGATGTGCTTTGATAATGGAAGTGCTATTTTTGAATATCTACTATGCCCAGCTCACCCCACATGTGATATTCCATCTAGTAAGATAAGATAAGATTCCTTTATTGTCATTGCACATACAGTGAAATTTGTAGCAATCCTCCTAAGGTGCATTCACATATAATGAACATGAATAAATAAGAGACTACAATACAATGCAATACCAAACAATACAATATAATCCAATGCAATGCACTAAACAACTAAGTTATTGCACTTGGGTATAATTGCACATGAAAGGAATAAGGTAAGGTGCACAGGAATGTAAACATATACCTTATAGTGCAAATGGCTATTATCTGTACTCAGTGTGAGTATTTAGCATTGTTCAGTTCATGCATGTCCCTGGGACACAAACTGTTCTTAAGTCCATTTGTCATTGATAGAATGGACCTGAACCATCTGCCAAATGGCAGCAGCTCAAACAGGTGATGTCCAATGTGAGAAGGGTCTATCAAGATGTCGGTTGCCCTGTTGAGACAACGAGAACGGAACACTTCCTCCAAAGAAGGCAGTGAACAGCCAATAATTTTCTGGGAAGAGATAATGATTTTTAGAAGGGCCTTCCTGTCTGCTGCCAAGCTGTTGGCATACCACATGGAAATGCAGTATATCATCACACTTTCAAAAAAACAGCTGTGAAAAGACACCAGTAGCTTCTCCTGCAGGTTGTTTTTCCAAAGGATCATCAGGAAATGGAGTATCTGCTGTGCCTTTTTGACTACCTCCATGGTGTTTATGGGCCAAGACAGATCTTCTGCCACATGTGCACCTAGAAACTTGAAGGCAGGAACCCTTTCCACAAAGTCACCATTGACATATATTGGGTTGTGATCTGTTTTGTGCCTCCTGAAATCTATTAGGAGTTCTTTTGTTTTGGCAGAGTTCAGAGCAAGGTTATTCTCAGTATACCATGCAGCCAGTCTTTGAACATCATCTC
This sequence comes from Protopterus annectens, assembly GCF_019279795.1. NCBI lineage: Eukaryota > Metazoa > Chordata > Ceratodontiformes > Protopteridae > Protopterus > Protopterus annectens. Next base: position 1,187,820,996 of record NC_056727.1, read on the forward strand.
TATATGCTGTCTTGTCTCCTTCTGAAATAAGTCCAACCACTGTGGTGTCATCCGCAAACTTAATGATGGTTTTAGTAGTATGAGACGGGACTCAACCATGGATGTAAAGAGTATACAGATGGTGGCTCAGCATACAGTCATGTGGGACACCAGTGTTTAGTCTTAGAGTGGAGAAGAGGTACAGGCCTAGTCTAAACACCTGAGGACAGTTAGTCAGGAAGTCTTTAATCAAATGGCAGGTAGGTTCTGAAAGTCCTAGGGCAGCAAGTCTAGTGACCAGTCCATCCGGGATAACTGTGTTAAAAGTTGAACTAAAGTCTACATAGAGTATCCTGACATAGCTCCCTTGCTGCTAAAGATGACAAAGTGAAGTGTGTAAGGCAGTGGAGATGGCATCTTCCATAAACTTAGTTACTCTGTAAGCATACTGTTGTGTATCCAAGAAAAACTGGGAGACTGTCCTTAATGTCTCACAGAATGAGTTGTTCAAAACACTTCATGATGACTGGGGTAAATGCCACTGGACATTAGTCATTGAGAGCACTGATGACAACCTTCTTTGGCAGTGGAATAATCATAGCTGAATTCAAACAAAATGGAATAGTAGACTTGGACAGAGATAGGTTGAAGATCTTTCTCAAGACCCCATAGAGCTGGTACTCATATTCTTTCAGCACCCATCCCATCACTCCATCAGGGCCAGCTGCCTTTCTTGGATTAACCACTTTAGCACACATCTTACATCATGGTCTTATGCTGTGAAGGTGTGGTTGTAGGAGGCTGGTATAGATGACGTAAGACTGCTGTGACCTATTTGCTGGTGCCCAGGCATGACTGTCTCTGTTGTTTCCACCTAAAATAGGGTGAAAAAATAATTAAGTTGCTCTGCCATCAAGGCATCTCCATCAACAGCCATATGGTTACTGGTTTTATGATTGGTGATGTGCTGAATACCTTGGCATAGTTGCCATGGGTTCTTTTTGGTGAAATGATGGTCTATCTTCCTTTTATAGGCTGCTTTAGCATCTCTGATGGCTTTGTTTAGCTTGGTGTATACTTAGGTTTCTGATAGCTAAAATGCAAGTAATTCTGCAAAAAACAAAGCATTTTTAAGCACTGGTTATACTGTTGGAGTGCCTTATACTCCTGGATTATTTTGAGTTGATATACTTTTTATGCTTACTCATAGCAATTATCTACCAGCTTACATGCACTAAGACAAAATGATATTGTGGTATGGGTAATGTATTTTCCATCAGAGTAGCGGAAGTGAGAAAACCACAGCATGAATTTGATTGAAATACTGCAAGCTTCTTGTTTGTAAGTTCCATATCCTAGTCACATAAACCTGAGTCAGTCTATGATGCAGACACTTTCATTGGTACTGCTGTAGCTCAGACTTGCTGCTTTAAGGAAGAGCACTATAGTATAAACTCCATAGATGTTCTAAGCTAACATACTATTATTCATAGCACAAAAGCATTGATCTAAGGGAGAACACCATAGTATAAACTCCACTTGTGTTCTACAGTCATATGAGGTGAGCGATATAAAGCTGTATGTGCTGAGAACTTATGCTATGGTGACTGACTATTTGTAACCATTTTTAGATGTTTTCTGTACAATAGAACTTGTATAGATTAACTAGGGTCTTAAATTCAACTTGGTGTTAAGCATCTACGTGCACATGTTATTCAATGTGGACAGAGTTTTTCTTACTCAAAATACTGCTAGTATCAATTAACATTTTTCCAGCATCTTAAAATGTTTTTATATGCAACTGCTTGGCTCAATGAAGCAGGCAGTAACCTTGCCAAACATAACTGTTAGAAGACGCTACAGTTACTACTCTATACAAATAAATTAGCATTATGATCATTGAGAATTGATTAACACTGCTAGTTGACAGTAATGTATAACACGTGCCATTTTCTTTTAAACTTCAGACAGTCGACCTATTTAGTTATGCACTAACAGTTTTATCTCTATTCACTTGGTAATTTCCTCTTTTCCTGAAGTCCATCCCCTAGCCTCTAGATTAATATATGCTAAGGGAGCACAAAGAACTGAAGGATGATCAGATCTTTCTTGTATATTTTGTTATCTGTACAACAACTAAGTAGCCCACTTTAGCTGAACTCTCTATTCAGTTTCTCTTGTCTCTCCAGCCATTTGTAAACAGTTTGTAAGCAAACACCCAAACCCAAGAAAAAGCAAAATAACCAGTGGTAAATATAATATATTCCTACAGCAAAGATTAAAATACAAAAACAAGGACCACACCAGACAAACTTGATTCAAAAAGTAGTCAAATATTTTTATAAAATGTTTTGTCAGGAATATTGCACACTGCTCAGACTGTAAAATATTTCTCCAAGTGTGCATACTGCTATAAGGTAATGTATCTTCCTTTCAACTTATGGTAGCAATTAAAATAAATAAATAATCAGTTTCCCTGTGATAGTCAAATATTAGCATCACAATCCTCTGATAATTAGGGATAGAAACAAAAGCTGCTTGGAGAATAATTCAATATTCAGTAGTCTTCACTGACAGACAGGCAAGCAACAACATTAACAATTTAAAATAAGCAAAGTGCTTTCTAGTTGTTTTGTTTTTTCTTCTAGTAACAGTAACAATTTGGAACTGCATATCTGCCTGGAATGAAAAAAACAAAAGAATAAAAAACACACTCTTACCTGGAAGAAGCAATCTACTGATTTTTTTTCTCTTGCAAATACCACCTAGGCTGTTGCAACCCACTCTGTTTAGTCCCCAATCTGTTTGGGCTTCACTGCACTCCTCTATTCTACCCCCAATTCCCACCCAACCCCACATCACCTGACCGTATAATCTCATAACCATACCCCACATCTCTCCCTACCAACAAACGCGCACACACACACACACACACACACACACACACACACACACGCACGCACGCACACATGCACACACACGCAAGCACGCACACACGCACACACACACACACATACACACTATCCAGTCTATACACCTTCTCCCTCCCTTACACATAAACCAATCACTATAATCAAACACTAACTCTAAAACCCTTTCTCTTCCCTAAAGTTTTTATCCCACTATCTATTCTTGTACTTATCACACATCACATAACTTAGCGACTTAATACATCTACCTCTTTTCTCACTCTTGTAAGATATACAAATATTACACTCTCTTAGCATTACTCCTCCTTCTCCTCACACATATCACCATCTTCCATAACTACTCATTCACTCATAACTATTCTCTTACAAACCCAAATGCCTACACATTTTATACTATATCCAATTACCTCACTGTTTCTCCAGGGCTGTATCAACAAGCAATAATAAACCTCTGCACATTTAAATACATACCTGCTCATCACACTCTCTCTCACCCTGAGAATGAACCAAAATATGAACTCTAAATAATGCGCTTTCAAAAACTCTACTACAACACTCAAACTGAGTGATGATATCCATCCCAACCCAAGATCCACTTCTAGTACACATTAAATTCCAAACCTTGTCATACTCAACTCAACATCCCTTAAATCCCACAAACAAAAGGGTCCATCCAGTCGCTGTTAGATATTAACATCCAAAGCATCAGAAACAAAATTCCAGGTTGTACTTCATACATTGCCCATTATTCGCCTAATATAATAGTCACAACTGAAACTTGGTTAAAACAGGAAAAAATGAAAATTAAATACTGCTACCAGGTTTTTACATGTATAGACAAGACAAGAAATAAAAACAGGGAGATAGATTAGCGGCTATTTTTAGAAACACCCTTAATGTAACCCTTCATTACCATCCCCTCCCACAATTTCAAAATGGAGACATCCTAAACATCTTAATAACATCAAGAATAGAAACAATATATGCAAATCCAGTTTATATATCCCCCCAGGTAACAGTATATCGACAGTGAAAAAGATACTACAATGGCTAAATAAAAACATGACTCAAGAAACAATCCTTATGGGAGACATAAATATAGACTAGAGCCAAACAAATCTAAATTTATGCAGCATCACTCAATTAGCAGTTGTCACTACTAGAATGCACAAAAAATAAAGAAGATACGCTAAATTGGATACTTAAAAATAGCCCTACCACTATTAGCTCAGTAGGAACCTTACCAGACATAATTAATGATCACTTTCACACCTTTACTATCAGACAACAAAATAAATTCCCAAAAATATAACCTTTAAACAAGTTCATAACCAAACAAATTTTAACCCAGAAAGATTCAACCAAATCCTAAAACAATTTAAATGGAAGTGTCTTAAAACAATGCTACTAGAAAACATTGTGTCACACTTCAGACAAACTTTATTAAAGTACAAAATAAACATGCTGCCCTTAGAAACTGGAGTAAGATTAAATACAGCTCCATGACTGACTAGATCGACCTGAAAACTTCTTAAAGATAGGGATCGTGCTTAGAAAATCTGGTCCAAAAACAAAAAACAAACTACCATTCAAAGTTTTAGACACCTAAGAAATCTAGTAAAACAAACTTTTCTCTGTCTAAGCCCTACATGTCTAACTATATTCTGTTCCTTACAGCATAATTTATGTTTCAAATTCATAGATATTTTATAAATGAAATATGGTTTATCATATAAATAATTATTTAGTACCCCTATATTATTTAAAATATGCCAATGTTTCTGTATATTTTCTTTAACCTTACCTGAGTATAATTAGAAATGTAAGGTTTAGTCAGAGAAAAGGTATGTTCCCCTATAAAGACTTTTGTAAATATATAATTAAAAGTAATACGTTTATACATCCGATTATGAAGCAAGATAGACTGTAACTCTATGAACTTAGTGCATATTTCAATTGCATGGTTTGCACACCTCTCTGTGAAGGTAAACTGAATAGAAAGCTAAATGAATGGATATGAGATCATTTATCAGAGGTAGGAAGGAAATATAGCAGTAATGTATTATATAAACACATAGGTAAGACTGACAAAACACATTCTTTTAAGTTTAAGTTACTTTAAAATGTTCGTATGAGTCTGAAGGGTGCAGACATTATTTCAAAAATTGAACATATAGAATATTAGTGGATTAATACTCTGACAGACGTCCTGGGCTGTATTGTATGAATAGTTTGAAGCATGTGTTAAAAATGAAGCATTTTAGATAAATCAATAACAAATAATATATTGATTACTGATTTTACCTTGAATTAAATATTTTAATAATATTTTGAATGCTAATTTACTGCATGTTTGATGTTGACATACTTAATGCATCCTAAATTGTTTTAATTAATATGTGTTAGTAATTGAACTTAAAACCAATGAAAATTTTTATCTGATTACATATTTAGTACTTAAATGATTTGGTATTGGTTTTATGTCAGAGAACTTGGAAAAAGCATTTAGTGAAAGCTTGAAGGCTTGTTGTGATTTAATAATAAATTTTGCTTATATTTCTCCGCAGTTCTTTATGCTGCTTTTTTTGTATTGATTTTTGTGTTTGTGTTACCTGGTTCAGTTTTATTCACTTGAGCGTTCCATTTTCTTACAGTATTTGGTCTCTTTAGAAGTGCTTACAAGACATGGAAAATGCTTCCCTGTATGGGAACTCTCCCTCTTTATTTCCACAAAGAACTGCTGATGGTGATATGTTACATAAGATATTCCTGAGTATGTTGAATATTAGACACAATCCTTTGATTACATCCATGTCTAATTTTGAAGTGAATAACCTAAGCATGAATGAAGTTGCAGAATTGGGGTAGGTGTTTGTTAATGGGCCAGATTCAATAAAGCTACACTAAGTGTACATGATATGCATTCAAGAACACTCATCACATTTTTTGTGCTTTCTAGTTACTCAGAAAGATTGCACTAAGTGTACATGTAGTCATTACTTTGTGGTAACCTTTATGAATCCCTGTCAATATTTAAAGCTGCAAGAATATCAGTAGGAAAAATAAAATTAGGAGGAAGAAGGTGTGAGTTGCGTCTGTGTTGTCTGTTCACTCAGAACACTGTACACTTACTGTACACATTATTGAATCCTGGGTAGTATTTTAAGAAACTGCACTGGCAACATTTCAGTTTTGATGCTTATATCCATTTAAAATTGTTCCAAGTTATTTGTATATCTTAAAGATGCTGAGTTATGGAGAAACCCATCCAGAACTTCCAAAGAAATTGCAGAGAATGAATATTAAATTTAGTATAACATATATGACATTAATGAATGACTATTTTAAACACATTAATGTTAAACTTAAAGATGAAATAATTACTCTGCAAAATAGGATTGTCAATCACCCTATTTACTTTAGAATTTCTATGGTGTATGAAAGGATGTTGGGCTGGGTAGTGGATTTTAAACAGTGTATTGTTGCTACTAAGAAAGGAAGCTTAAAAGAGACTCTGATGACTTAAAGAAGGGAAACATCTTTTTATGACCTAGAATAGAAAGACCTGATGCACATCAACCACAGCGCATAGAAAATGAAGACATGCAGGTTACAGGTGCCTCTGTTTCAGTACTTTCTGATCAACAGACTTTTATAGATGCACATGCTGTTTCACCCTTTGGATTTTTTAACACTGTTACAGGAAGCACCATTACCAATAAGGCATAATAGAAACAGAAGCAGAAGCAAACAAGGCGAAAGATGAAGAAGATGAGATTGTGACTTGCTGTATATATTTATTATAGTCAATATCTGTTATATAAAGTATTTCTATGTCTTGTGTTTTGCTGTTTTTAAATTATTTTATTGATTTTGACAAACTTTAACTGTGCTGCACACCTTTCTGAAAAAAACAGAAACATATTGATAGGATTACAGTATAACTGCATACATATTTAGAAGAGTTCAGAGGTTGTCCAATTTCTAACAAGCATACCAAAGTAGAGAGTATCACAAAGCTTCTAATACCTTAGTAATCTAGAGAAATCTCCAAAAAATCTGTCCAGTTCCCTCCAATCTTCCATAATTTACTTCTTTCAATCCTCACCTTTTCAAAAGTAAAAAAAAAATCCTGTAAAATTCACATATTACAAACACTGAGATCAGCATGGCTGGGAAATTTTTGTTTTATATTCTAGAGAAAGAATCATTTTTGTTACACAGATATCAAAAGCTTAAACATAATATGTGTCTTCCTCTGCTCAACTTTATTTTTTTTCTCCAGACCAAAATTATACATCTTTTATAAATTCAGAGTGCTTCTTGAAAGAGATATTCCACTTTTAGTCACTGGGCAATCCCAAAACATACACACCATATTAACTCCTAACTGTCAACACCTCCAACAAGAGCTTTTTTTTCAGTCACTTTGTGCTAGGTTGCCTAAGTTTAGTGGCCATCTATGTATGATTCTATTCCATATATCCAAAAGTTTGTAACACTTCATAATTCGACCTCACATTGTGCCACACCTCATTATATTGTTTGGTCTTGTGAAAGTGGGGATTCTCCCTTTTATATTCAGACCATGCATATCCTACAGGTCCTTGTAATTCATCCCACACTTTACTATAATACTCTATTACTTCCACTCACCCTTCTTTTGACAGGTTGGTCTTTATCGTAGACTGATGGATGTATAACAGTCTTGCTTTGGGTTCTATGTAAATCAAAGGCCTGGAGTTTGCTATTGGAGGACTGAGTATTGTCTAGCACATAGTAATTAGTGTACAATGTGATCATATGGCAAGTATTTCTCCATGTTCAAGTCAGTGCAAAATCTTTGACTAACTTTTGGAATGTGACCATATATAATCCTTCTGCAGATTAAAGCTGCAAAGCAAGTCTCCTCTTACAATAACTTAAAATTCCCAGTCCAACACCCACTTTTCTAGAACATTTCCATCCCCGTCCATTTTTTTCTGTATGAATTCCTATATATGGGGGACTGAATTTTTTGTTTTGTTTGGTTTTGTTTTGTTTTATCTAACAAAGACAGCCTTGTTGATAAGTAACTGACATCTCACAAAGCCTAGGTAGTGTCCTGGGTATATTTCTGATCATATATAAAATATATGGAAAGATCATGGTTTTGAAAACTTTTAGTCTACCTGCTTGCACTTAGAATATTTTTAAGGTTTTTTAAAACATCCGCTGGTCTGTCAATGAACTGACCCCTAGTAGCATCTAGGCATTTGGATATGAATAAACGTAAGTATTTGGCTTCCATGACCTCCATTATCCTGCCCCCTGTCTTGTCCAGGCCTAATGGCCACTGACTTCCTTCCTCTTCATGTAAGGTTTAAATACTGTCAAAATACATCGGATACTCAAATTAGCCTATCCATTTGCACCCCATAACCATTCAGTTATCAGTAAACATTAAGAACAAGCATTTCCCTTGCTGCTTTTCTCAAGCCATCTAGTTTTCCCCTAAATCTTTGTTAGCAGCCTCATCCATAAATAAGATAAATGACCCTGGAGGAAACAGATAGCCTTACATCTTGCAAGTGATGTCACCCTTAACAGACAGCCATCCACTAGCCAATACTCTAAATGCTGGGTTGTTTCTGAAACTTAATCCAAACCATGAATTTCTGTAATGAAATTCCTTTATCCCAACACCCAAAAATAAGAAGTACCAAGAAAGAGAGTACAATGCATTTTTTATGTTGAACAAAACCATCCCTGTATCTGTAGTATATGTCAGTTGTTTCCAAAAAAATAGCTATAAGCCACCAATCATCAGCAACATGTCTGTTCTTCACAAACCTACTTCAACCTGGAGTGATCAGGAGTGATAAAACTATGTCTGGTCTTCCAGTTAAGCATCTTAATTTATTAATGATATAGGTCTTTCAGTGACCTTATGGCTTTCAACATCCCTCTTAGTTCCCAGTGTTATAGTTATGTTGATACAGCTGGATGTTTCCCTGTCTGGATATCATATAATAAAGATGTCTGCATCTAAACATGGTATCCTTTTCTTGAATTAACTTGGCTGATGAGCAACCAGACCCACAGCTGTGTTAGATTTTAGAGAATTTTATGGCTATTAATCCTATTCTTGTCTATTATATCTGCCTAAATCTGCTAGTATTTTGTCCATTAGCTTTGTTCACTTGTTATGCATGTATATTAACCATTTGTCGCCTTTGCTCACCCTACCGTGGTATAGATCCCAGTGAAACTCAAAAAAGCCTCCAAGATATCCTCCATATGTGTGACCTTTGTTTTGTCACATCTAGTAACCTCAAGTATATATGAATGCAGACTTCTCTCTTTGAAAAACAACATATGATTTGGTATATTTTACCATGAAACTACTATATCTGTCCTTTATGCAGAAGCTCTACCTTTGTTGTGCTATCTCTAATCATAACTCCTCTTCCTCAGTTTTCAGGTCCTCACTGATCTCTTGGCAGGTAGTAATTTTCTAAACTTCATTAAGTTTGGCTTCTTTAATTAAGGGAAAGCGTCCTCTTTTTTCTGTCTGCTACCGTCAACAGCTTTCACACTCCTCTGTTGATCCCACTACTGCAAAGATATTTCCTTACTGTTTGTTTCATTCTCCCACATGATAGGTAAACAATTGACTGTAATAAATAGATGTTTTGCTAGTAGATTACTTATAGTGTGCCCATTTCAATATACTTCCTCACTTGAGCTGTGGGAAATATAGAGAAGCTCACACTTGACCATGATCTGATACTAAGATATCCATTATCCTGACATCTTCAACTAAAGCACATGAAAAAAAAAATGTGAGCTAACTGGTCTGTATTATAACTTCGAAGTTGTAAAACTTTAAATGTCATAATATCGAACCTACTACATTGAAGGATGAAAATAACGAAGCCCCAGAACATCGAAATCTTACCTAGGGCAAGATTTCGGTGGGCCATTCCGTGGCTTCGCTATTTCCTCCACTGTGGTGTGATAGTTACGGACCTTAGGGTAAGGGTGTGGGTTAAGGTAAGTGGATAGTTATGAATGTATGTATGGTTTAGTGTAGGGTTGGGCTTTGTTAACTGTATGTGTGTGGTTTATTTATTTTGGAGTGCTTGTGTTATGTGTATGTTTCTCGGAACAGCAAACTTTTTCCCTGGGAAAAAAAAATTGCTATTCTGAGTGTTCAATGTTATCATAATTCAAAATTCCAAGTTCGAACTTATGGTGTTCGATATTTTGAAATTTCAAATATATGATATAGACCCGAGCTAACATACTCCCTGATGCCTATTCCCCCATATATTTACTCATGTTTTATCCCCATTACCTCTAAAAAGAAAGCATATGTTTATGTGTGTGTGTGTGTGTGTGTGTGTGTGTGTGTGTGTGTGTGTGTGTGTGTGTGTGTGTGTGTGTGTGTGTATGTGCATGCATGTGTGTGTAGTTATAGCTTCTGAAGTGGACTATCCATGGTGGAATTGAGTGTGAGAAAAACGTTATCCACTATTATTGTTTAGCAATGTGGCCTGTTCATCATCTGATTTGCTCTGAAAACAATTGGAAGAAGGTAGGATCATCAGCCCTGGGGCATAGAAATTTCCTATCAGCCTTTTATGGCCATTAATATAATCAGATTGCCTCTCTTGCCACCTCTCACATGATAACTCTGATGTCACGAATTTGAAAGCCTTTTCCATTTTTGCTTCCTCTAGCTTTGTGCTTAGCATAAATAACTGTGAACAAATTGTCTCACAATTTTCCTACATCCTTGACGTTCAAAATAATCTCTTGTATGCCATCCACTCCCTCACCAAGCCTTCTCAGCTTCTGCAAAGTTCTCTTTCCCTTTATGGGATGTTAGCAACCCTCTACATTACAAGTGGTTATAGTAATTCTATGGCATTTCCCACCAACGGGCTCTCTTCCCCAACCCTACTTCCATTTCCATGCCACAAATATCTGTGCTAATAGGATCCACGAGCAGTAAAACTGCTTGTGTCCAGAAGTGTCTGCCACAGTAACCTAATTACGAATGGAGAGTCACTTTGAGACCCCTTCAGCTACAGGGTATCATATGAAAATATCACCTAATTCACAATATATGAAAGTAAGAGTAAGACAACACTCATTTGCAAAATCAGACTTTTAGTGTAGTCAGTTTACTCAAATTTCTCTGTTGTAAGTAACTAATCTCTTACAATGGTTAGCTTTCATTCATGAAAAAGTGCTGCACTGAGTGAGCTAAAAAAAGCATTTTATCTACCCTGCTGATTGATGATTCACCCTTTACCCTGTCAGTAAACTAAACAGTGGTCTTATCCAACAATGTCTTAATGTTTCATATGATAGTATTACCAGACAGTTGTGCCCTTTCTATACTTGCAGTTACTTGTTATACATTCCCTTGTGTGATTAAAAAATACTTGTATGCCATTTCAAAGCATGAGTTCTTGATAACATTTCAAAGTAAATGACACATCCTATGTACTACACCTAGAAGCTTATGGGTTCAACATAAAATATATTATTCAAAGAAAAACAAGTCGTGGTTGTAGGCTAGCACACAAAACATCCAATGTATACTCACTTGATGTGCATAGAAAATAATGGCCCACACCAGAATGAAATAGTCTACATGCATATACATGAACCAAGGACATGCAAGGCAGCCTTCCTCATTCCATTTTGTAGCCCAAGGCATTACACAAGCTGAATAAGGCTAACAAATTAGAATAAAATTGTACAATCTTCTGTGTCATTTAAATAACCTGCATTGGACAGGAAACAACTGATGATTATAGATTATTTGTTGGCAACCTAAATAGTGGAACTAACTTGCAAACCGATGCCCATATGTTACAATAACTTATTACCAAATATTATGACCTTCCTCCTTTGACAGATAGAGACATATTTGCCAGCAATTGCAATAGTGATCATTTCCATTCACTTTTATAATATAAGACATAAGAGAGAGATAAACAAATGGAACAACATATGAATAAATGCAATTTTGTGTGTAATTTGTAAATCCAGCATAAGAGAGAAAATACTGTACAATTTCAGGGAGACAGGGTATCTATATGGCTTTTCTGTTGCAAATGATTAGGCCTGTCCTTGGATCCAAAGTGTTCATCTACACTATCAGAGTTATCTCATTGTTGAGAGAATAACTTGTACAAGTTTTGCTGTGATGGCGTCCATCTCCATGAAGAACTGCTGCCCTTACTGTTAGGGTGGCCATGTGACCAGCCTGTCCCAGTTCTTATTTCACTCCCTATTAACCATACTAATGACTATTTGAATATCCTTCTAGAAACATTTCATGGTTTCATTAACATTGAGTTGAAGGAAATTGTATTATTACAGGGAAATCTAGACACTCCCTTGTCTTATCCATTGCCTTGGCTAGGTGTTAGCCTTAATGTCTTGCCTTCCTCTTTTTTGGAAAATTCCTTGCAGTACTGCCTAAGTTTAGATCACTTGGATCCAGTTGGGTGAATTAAATGATGCAACAGTCAGTGTTGTTGTCTCAGACCAAGGGGTTCCCTGGTTCAGTTCTTGCTGGGGTGCCTTCTAGGCTGAGTCTGCATGTCCTCCCTGTGTTTGCCTTGGTTTCCTCTGGGTGCTCCAATTTCCTCCCATATTCCAAAGACATGCAGTAGATGGATTGGACTCTCTAAATTGGGCATAGATGTGAGTGTGCATGTGAGTGCATGATGAGGTGAGGAAGAATTAATGTGGCAGGGCTAGCCACCCGGCAGTGTAAACCTTGGCTCTAGATGATTGTTCTCTTGAAGTGACACCCCAACCCCATGTGTAAAAAATGGGAAAAGGTGTTGTGGATGTATGGATGGATGGATGGATGGATGCATGGATGGATGGATGGATGGATGGATGGATGGATGGATTGATGGATGGATGGATCCAGTTAGCTGCTACTCCATTTCATGCTCAGACAGTCCACTATGCCATAATCTTCATTTGGAACTTTCTACATCCTATCAGGACTTCCTCTAAAGTTGTAAGCACAATCTTAAATTGTCTCCCTATATTGTGAGTGTTGATGGGTACAGCAAAATGTGGTTTTGCTCTAGTTGACATAGTTAGTACTTAACTTTTAACCTATCTATCCATTTAGGATGACATTCCAATTAGCAGCAGGTTACAGTGGCCCGAAGAACACCACCATGACACTGACTGCTTTGGAAAAGTCATTTCCTTGGTTATCATGAAGCTAATGCTTGATCCATGGGGTATAAGAGCTGGAAGAGGTATCACTTTATAGAACAATTTATAAATTAATTCACGCAACTCGCAATCTGTCATCATTCCTGGGAGTCCCAGGACACAGCCAAGTGTGTTCTTTCAAATCATCCAGTTTACAATGAACTGCATGCTATTTTTTATCTCAGTCATTTACCTTCTGCTGCTGAAGCCAATTAGCAAGATCAGCAAGCTGATTAATCATATCAATGAACTTGGCATCAAAAACATTACGCTGTTCATGCTGTTTTTTGTAGGGTTTGTTCTTAGACAGTTTCTACCACCACAGTAGCCAAACACTCAAACAGCAGAATTACTTTGTTCTTTTCAGAAGCAGATATAAATGACTCTGCTATGGAAGACAGACTCTTTGGTGCTATTTCTGTCTCATTTGGAGAAGATTCAGTAAATGCTTTGTTAATTTGCCTTTGTGGCTGGAATCTTCAGAGTCAATAGTCTTGTTCATAGTCAGCATTGCCCTCTCAATACAGATGTTGATTAATATTGGAAGAACAATAGAAAACTCTCATCATGAGGAGGTTTCCTTATATCTTAATATATTATTAAACATTCAAATTAAAATAGTAATTATTTTGCAGGATGAAAGTTTTCAAATCTCAGGCAGAATAAATTCCAAGGATTTAGATTTTTTAAAAAACTTTTAATTTGTTCTCTAATCACGTAATGGCATTTACTGATGTTATTATTAAGAAACTTACGTATATCATAAATCTTTTTTATCATATTTACAGATGTTTTCATATTGAGATATAATTTTTAAGTATTTTTTATTTTACTGCTACAGTTTTTTTAATACACTGTATTGGCTTTTGGCTAAAAGACATTTTGGTTTTCTTTCCAATCTATGTGATCCTGTGGGATAACTGAGTAATTTTTTATTTGAGTTTCTTTAATACACTTGTAGTTTATGTTCCAGTTATTGTTCAAAGGCATTATTTAACTTTTTTACATAAAAAAAAAATATCCCATTTTAAACTTGAAAAAAGTAATGCTTAAAAATTCTTCACCATTTAATAACTGATTATTCCAAGCATTCATTTTCTTTGTACACATGGAAGATACCTTATTATATTAAAAAAATTAAATGAGTTCTAAAGTCCTAAATAATTATATCTTTACAATCGCATTTTATTCAATAAAATACAATTATTTCATTTAATAACCATTCCATAAAATGTTTTAATTTCGTTAAACATTAATGAATACAGTAAACAACTGCTAACTTCAAAAATCATTTATCTACTCTTGTTATTCCCCTGCCTTTTCAAGTCCAACACCTTTCTGGTAATCTCATCACTTATATTTATTTATTCACCCTTTGTTGACCAGGTTAGTCGCGCTAGTCTAATGGACTCTTTTCAGTTGAAACCAGGCATTGTATTTCTAATAAGAGGGAAAATTGTGCCTGGGCATCAGTGGGTAAATAGGGTCAGGCTATCAAGGAACATCCCTTACTCTGATAGGTGCTGTAGCATTTTTTTTTATTTTCCTGAATTACCACCAAGACAAGCAAATGGGACCTTCATTTAATAATTCATCCAAAGGATGACTCACTCAGGAGTGCACCCCCCCCAATACTGTCAGTTACCTGGAGTCTGGAGTGGAAATAGAACAGACAGCCATCTGGTCTTCTAACATCAAAGACAAGTATGTTACCTTTGGAACCACTGAGCCTGCAAACATATATTTTACACATAACACACAGCATGCTTCATTGTCAGTTTATTTATATTTTGGTTATCGGGGTAGGGCACTGATCACAGAATGACCAATTGCAAGCTCAGCTCAGGTTACAATCACATTGCAACAATGAAAAGCAACAAATAATATATATATATAGAAATATAATAGAACAGAGAGATAAAACAACAAAAAGCAACAAAATCCAAAATATAGGGTTTTACAGGATGATTTTATTGATGCCTAACAACCCACTCCAGAAGGTAAAACAGTACCTGTGAACTGACAACTACATATATAGTTAGTAAGGTATTAATGTAAATTAAACAGTACAGATTAGGAGGTAATCAGAAAGAAAGAGGTGTTAACTCATATGGGAAATTTTATACTTAAATACTTTCCCCAGTTTTCTGGCACTTGCATTTGTGTTGACTAAACAGGAACTGTTTGAATTCTGACCAGAACATGGAGTAACATGTGTGGTAGATGAGGTCATGTAGGAGAGATTGCCCCAGTTTAGAGGTAGGAACAGAAAAGCTATGGTCTGCCCAATGCAGTTTTGTGACAGGGGGTTGAATAAAGGCCCACTAGTACATTAGTTTCTGAGGCTATAGGTTTTGTTGACTGCAATGAATTTCATTGTGAAAGCAGATGGAGTGTTTAGGTTGTTTGAAAAGTGGGAAATTAAGTAGGAGGTTTGCTATAGTTTATATGGGGACCTATTTTGCTTTGGCTAAAGTGAGGTAGTGGTGCTCAGTCCAAGGGGAATTTGCAAATAAATGACACATTTTATTTCATAAGGAATGCAGTGCAGTTGTGTTTTTGTTTGATGTTGTTGGCAAATCAATGTAGGCCATTTTCAAGTTGAGCAATTATGACAACTTTGCCTGGCAGGAGTTGAGAGGCAATGAGAATTTTTTTGGCCCAGAATAAGAGGTAGTTGATTTTGGATCTCAGTTATTGAATATGTTCCAAATAGTTGAGGGGGTAGTCCAGACAAATTGAAAGGTATCTAAAAGAGTTAATAGTTTCATGATGAGAGTTATTGGTGTCAAAGATATTAAGAGAGGAAAATGTTCTAGAAAGTCTTTACTTAGTACCAAAGATCATACATTTGTTTAACATAGGTTTTAGAAGAAGACTTTTATCTACAAGCCAAATGTTTAGAGCCTGTAGATCATGTTGAAGATGAGTTTGAATAGCTTGATGGGAGGAACTAGGGTACTAACGTATTAATGCAACCAGGAGGTTTTTATAATGATAGGTGAATGGTGGGGGATAACATTAGGTTTTAGTAAAAAAATTTCAATATTGTGCTAGGTACACCCTTGATGTTAAATCTAAAACAAAACTGAGGACAGTCAAGACAGGTACTGGTGGCATTACAAAAGGTTCTATGACTGTGGTAAACTTGCACAGGAGCGACACTGTTAGTTTTCAGGCAAACCTGAAAAACCTCATAAACCATTTTAATTAATCTGACAGCATGCATGACATGAGTGACTGCTGCAGTCTGTGCTGTATCAATGGCTACTACAACGAAACAGTTAAGAAAATGTTTTTCTGTTATTGAAAATGCAGTGTGTATTTTAATACATAGATGTAAGTTTTATTACTCTTTATCAAAAGAATTTCAGAAGGTTTAAATTATGTTAAATATTTCCATCATGAGTGCAGGAAACTGAATAAAGGTACTGTAGGATCCACATCTGGTGGAGGAAGCAACTGGAAATGTGAAGGAAGAGATGCCATGTGACCATTTTGTTTTTATGTATTATGCACTACAGGGTTTTTTTTTTCAGGAACAAAATCCCTTTTGTATTTATGTATTATGCAAATTACATTTGTAAAATATGTGCACATTTAGCAAACTACATTTTTACTGTGTAATCTTTTGAACAAAAATCAATAATGTGCTGAGGTATGACACCTTTGGCTCCTGGTTGCGTTAATATGTAAGTACCGGGACTAGCACTACAGATGATGATGTCATCAGCATATAATGGGAGTTGTATGCAGGGTAGATCCAAAGGAAGCTTATTTATAAAAATGGATAGTAGCAATGGAGCAAGAAGAGTACCTTGAGGAACACTTGAGCATGTGTAGGTGCAGTCAGAAATGGAAGTGATTATCTTCACATTAAAGTATATGTTGACCAGGAACTCCTTGAACCATAGAACACTTTCAGGACTAATACCGATGTCAATTAGGTGTGTGGTAATATAGAGTTCTCAGCCATGTCAAAGGCTCTATTAAGATCAATGAACACAGCAAGATTAAGACTAATTTTCCCCATATTGGTAAGTATATTTTCTGTTAGGGTCCATAGCAGTTACGGTATGTCTACCTGCCCGAAAGATGTATTGTTTATTGGAGATTAAGTGGTAATTTTGCAGGTAGGTAGTGAGTTGAGTACAAACTAGTTTCTCCAGTATTTTGCCCCATGTAGACAATATTGAGTTGGGTCTGAAGTGGCTGGTAGAAGTAAGTTTAAAAATCTTTGGGTATGAGTCTCACAAAAACAGTCTTCCATATTGAGAGAAAGGTATTAGTTGTGAGGCTGAGGTTACATATGTGTTTCATTGGGTTAGTCATGAAGTCTCTAGAGTGGTATGGAAACCAAGGACAAAGGTTATTGGGGCCAGTAGGTGAGTCCAGAGGGATTTGTTCAAGTAATGGTGACATTAGTTTTGTTTTACCTTTGGTGAAGTATAAGGGAGGAAGTCTTCACCCCACTACTGAAGACATACATGCTTCATTAACAGTTTCACTGTAAATATCTGTAAATGTGTTCATGTTTTGTCTATTTTTGTAATTTTTATTTCTTCTTTTTATTTAATTCTATCTTTTATGTTTTGTACTGGCTTTGAAATTTATTGCATAATCTATAACTGTTCATTACTTATGTTCTATGTTATATAATTGTTTTGTGGAGCTTTTATTCTCTGGACTCTGATAAAAAGAAGCAACTGCCCAGTCAGACTATCCTGGTTAAAATAGAGAAATAAATAAGTAAAAATAGCTTTTCATTAATTTAATTCCAGTTAAAATAAAATAAACTACTTTATAATATATAAACTCTTTTGATTCTCATCTGAGTTCCAAAGACATAAGAATAACAAATGCAGACAAAGAATCAGGCGCCCGCATATTAAAAAAATCTTCAAATTCAGATGTGACTGCAAAGATTTAGATGATGTCGGTATTCTAGTTTATTTTGATGCACTCATTTTTATCTCATAAGCAATTAAAATGTCCTGCTAATATTAAATGGCTTCTATAATTATCTGATAGTATATTCAATACATGTATGTGTTACGGGTCCACTTCACATGACTGAAAACTCAAAATACTGAAAATTCATTTGACTGACTTTCAGAATACTGAAAGCTTACAGTGCTGAATTGCAAAATACCAAATGGCAGTGTGTACAGTACTTTAAGGTAAGTAAAAGGTATATGCCCTTTTCCCCACTGTAATGCTATCCTGGAGTTAGTATATATAGTTTGGGGGGGGGGGGCACAGCCCCCCACTTTGTTTGGTTTTATATCATCTGGTGTCTATTAATAAGGTAAGTAATTAGTGTTTAATTTTGGAAAAGTTAGTCATTGGTGTTGTAAGTGTGCATTTTTTTCTTTTAGAATTTTCATTTGGTGAGAGAATTGTTGGTGATATTTGTGCATTTTATTTGGTATTATGAACCTAGGTTTGGTGAATGTTAATGTTATTTGTGATAAAATCTTTGGTATTCATGGATCTGTGGATTTTTGTTATGTTAAGCAGTTCACAGGTGATGGGAAACACACATCAGGTCTATGGCTTAAGATGTTATATTTTGCAATTTAGCATTGTATTCTCAAAGTCAGTCAAACGAGATTTCAGAATTTTGAACATTTGCTAAGGTATACATTTTGTTTTGGAATTTAATTTTTTATTGTATCTATTTGCTGACTGGTTAAGTCCACTGCACATGATCTTCCATTTTCACATTTGACCCAAAAGCATTGTCTGGTTAAGTAACTTACATAAAGTCACTCACTGGACAAATGAAGGTGAACTGAATCAAACCTGTACCTAGGGCACAAGAAGCAGCTCTTCAATGGCTCAGAACTTCAGTCCTCTCCACAAACTGGCACACTGCTTGTGAAAGATACTCTACCTTTATCATTATCAGAGTATAAAATCAAGGTAATCAAATAACTTTTTACATACTTTTTTAATATTAAAAAAATAAAGATGACAGTACCCCATTACACTGAATATCTATCAAAGTCCTCAAATTAGTGCAGAAAGACAGTATTAGAGTTATTTAAATTTACAAATCTGAAAATCCTTCTAATTTGGTATGTCATTCAGGCAAGTGTATGGGCGGTCATGGTGGTGCAGCAAGAGGTTCTCTGGTTCGATTCTCGGCTGGGGTGCCTTTGGTGCGGAGTCTGCATGTCCTCCCTGTGGTCGAGTGGGTTTCCTCCAGGTGCTCCGGTTTCCTCCTACATCCCAAAGACATGCTGTAGGTGGATTGGACACTCTAAATTGGCCCTAGGTGTGAGTGTGTGCGTGTGTGTGCCTTCTGTGGAAGGTTGGGCGCTGGGCTAGCAACTCGACACTGTAAAACTCCACTGCCAATCATGAGCGGACAGGTGATCTGCTGTGGCGACCCCTAACTGAGAAAAAGCCGAAAGAAGAAGAAGAAGATTCAGGCAAGTGTATATTTGGATAAAATAGAGGCAGCAGTAATTACAGAAATACAACCCGCTACCAAAACAGCAAGCAATCCAGACTACTTCTTCCGGCTTTTTTCGCCAACCTACCACAGAAGGCACACACACGCCCACACATACCTAGGGCCAATTTAGAGTGTCCAATCCACCTACAGCATGTCTTTGGGATGTGGGAGGAAACTGGAGCACCCAGAGGAAACCCATGCGACCACGGGGAGGACATGCAGACTCTGCACAGAAGGCACCCCAGCTGAGAATTGAACCGGAGAACCTCTTGCTGTGAGGCGGCAATGCTAACCGCTGCACCACCGTGGCCAACCAATAACATTCCAGACTAAGTGACAAAAATAACAAAGTATCCTAAAAATAAGAATATAAACTGATAAAAAGAAAATTAGTTCAACAAACATGTAAGTAAAATTAAATACACAACAAATAATTGCAACCCAACCTTCCACAGAAGGCACACACACGCCCATACATACCTAGGGCCAATTTAGAGTGTCCAATCCACCTACAGCATGTCTTTGGGATGTGGGAGGAAACTGGAGCACCCAGAGGAAACCCATGCGACCACGGGGAGGACATGCAGACTCTGCACAGAAGGCACCCCAGCCGAGAATTGAACTGGAGAACCTCTTGCTGTGAGGTGGCAACGCTAACCGCTGCACCACCGTGGCCAACCAATAACATTCCAGACTAAGTGACAAAAATAACAAAGTGTCCTAAAAATAAGAATATAAACTGATAAAAAGAAAATTAGTTCAACAAACAAGTAAGTAAAACTAAATACACAACAAATAATTGCAGCAGCAATTCCTGGAATCAAATATATTCTTAGATTATTACTAATCCATAAATTAATATAAAAACAGAGTAAAGCAAAGCCCTATAACACTTACTGCATATATACACTCCCACTAGGTCAATTCAATCTGAAATGAAAATGCTCCACATTACCCAAAAACCACACCTGTCAGCAGGAACCTCTCTCTATTCCAGCTATGTATCTTACTCCTGCAACTCTACCTTCGCATCCCTTAAACATACAAGAAGTCTTTCCAGTTCCAAGACTAATCTAAAAAATTATCTATCTGACACTTGGACCTGTCTTACACAATCCATGTAACCAATGCATGGCCACTTACTCACTATAACTATGCCTTCCTCAGTCTGAATCAGTGACATTTCCACATCTTAACAGGTAGTAATGGTTAAACATCAAAAAAAGCTCTCACTTTAATGATGTCAAACAAATAATGTATGCTCTTCTACCTCTTCATCCTAGTAGCAACTGAAGTAGTTTACACTTACTACTATATATTATAGGTTCATAGGTTCATACTAGGCTATCTGCCCTAGGGCATTTATAAGCCTAGCCAGAATGTGTTTGGCTTTTGCCACCCATTTTAAATTTATTTTGCTATGCCCTTTTTCAAGGTTAGTATACTGTGCCTCTGTCTAACAGTGACACAGAAGTGATACCCGGGGTAAACCTACGATCTCCCATCCACTCATCAAGATTCCTCTTGAAGAGAGTCAATGAGGGACTCTGCCTAACCTGGACTGGGATTTTATTCCAGAGTGAAGGGAGCCTCTGGGTTATGAATCTGTCCCTCCAGCATGTCCTATTTATTTCAGTGCTGAGGTTCAAGTCTCTCGAGCACGTAGCTCGATGGGATTTGGATTTTCTGAGGTGCAGCATGTCCATTAATTCCGGGTTGGACATGGCTTTATACGTCAGGCACAGATTGCCTCTGAACAGGCGGTATGCCACTGAGTAGAGCTGGAGTTTCTTTAACCGGGCAGCATATGGCATCTGTTTGAGCCCTTTGATCCTCTTGGTGAGGTACTTTTGGGATCTTTCCAGTTGCTGCAGGTGTCTGGTAAGGTACATCCCAAAAGGGGCATTGTACTCAATTATGGGCCTGATGAGGGATGAGTAAAGAGGCACGATGACCTCCCTGATCTAGATGTGAATCCCTTCATGATTAGGTGGGCTACATAAAATGTTTTTCTAACCACTTTGGCCATGTGGTTGTCAAATGAGAGATTGCTATCAACTTGGGTCCCCAGGTCCCTAATTACTTCTTCTGTACTTAATGGATTACCACCTATGTGGTAATTTGTGGGCACTTTGTTTTTGCCAAAGGGGATGACTATACACTTTTTGGCATTTAGTTTGAGGCCATGGCTCTGGCACCAGTTGTCTGTTTCTATGAGGCCCTATTGGAGGATGCTTGTGTCGGCTGGAGAGTCGATTATGGCACCCAGTTTGTAGTCATCTGCGAACTTGGTCAGCCACAGTCCTTCCGTGTTGGCCTGTACCTCCGAGAAATATATACCTAACAAGAGAGGTCCCAGGACTGAACCTTGTGGGACACCACTTGTAACTGGTTTGGAGTCTGACATGGCTCCAGCAATTCTAACCATGTGGGTTCTGTCCTTGAGCCAGTTTGCAATCCATCTAGTGACATAGGAGTTTATATTTAAGGTGTTGAGCTTATCTATAATGCCCAAGTGGGGTATTGTATCGAAAGCTTTTGCGAGGTCCAGGTAGGCTGTGTGGACCGCCTTCCCCTCGTCAATGGCCTTGGTGACTGTTTCAAAGAAATCAACGAGGTTTAAGAGGCAGGATCTGCCCTTAACAAAGCCAAACTGGGTAGGATCCAGTGTCTGTAGGTCCCCAATATCTTTATTTATGAGGTCCATGATAATCCTTTCCATAGCTTTGCAGACCAAGCTAGTCAGGCTTATGGGGCGATAGTTTCCAGGATCCGTTGAGGCATCACCTTTATGGAGAGGGACCACTGTTGCTGTACGCCACTCTTTGGGCACATATCTTGTAGTAAGGCTGAGATTGAACAGTAGTTTTATGTTTGGGTTTAGCTCTTCTTGGAGTTCATGTAGGGCGCAGCCCGGGACACCGTCTGGTCCCATTGATGCTGTGTTTTTTGCTTTGGAGAGGGTGGCTCTTACCTGAGCATCTGAGATGTCAGGGGGCAGCACTCTGCTGGGATAGATATTTGCCCTTTGGTGGGAGGGTGTAGAAGTTGCGCTGAACCTGTCAGCTAGGATGTTGGCAATGTCTGTGGGTTCGTGTATTTTTGTCATTTTGGACTAATTCTGAGCATATCTGGGAATTACCACCCAGGTTCCTAACATAACTAAAGAAAGCCTTGTGATTATCCTTAGTGTCCTGTGCAATTTTTCTCTCGAAGCTGGCCTTAGACAATTTTATGAGTGCCTGTAGTTTTTTGCTAATACTGATCAGTGATGCCTTCCTTTTTGGGATTTTGCTCTATCATTTAGTAGCTTCCTCCTTCTATTGTATAGTTTGTTTATGGCTGGGGTCCACCAGACAGGACGTCTGCCTTTGGAGGATTGGGTCTTGGTTTTATTTGGGATCGCATGATCCATGCATTCCTGAAGGTGTTCATAGAATGCATTTATAAAGGATTCTGCGGTCTGGGCCGTATTTTCCACAGGCCCGGAGGCTTTGAAAGATTCCACCTCAGTTTTGAGGAGTGTGAAATTTGCTTTAGAGAAGTTTTTCACTGTGGTTTTCTGGGCAGGGGTGGGGTCGGGATGTGAATATCCAGTGAGATTAGTTTATGGTCTGATCTTACCAGTGAGGGATACACTCCTGGTCTGGAGCATAGAGTCCCCATGTTGGTGATGATCAGGTCCAGTATGTTTTCCCCTCTTGTGGGAGTGGTAACAAGTTGTTCCATAGCATTTGAGTTTATAAATTCTAGGAACCTTTGGGCTAGGGGTTGGAGCTAGAGTAATGCTCCCAGTCTATGTTTGGGTAGTTGAAGTCGCCCAATATAATGGTGTTTGGAGAGACCTTCATATTTTCCAGTGTTCTCAGGAAGGCCAAGTGGGGTTCCTGGGTTTGGGAGGGTGGTCTGTAGCAGGCTATAAACTGGAAGGCAGTTTTACCCACTGTTAGTTGCACATGGATAGTCTCTGATGCTTTGTGCTTTGCCACCAACCTGGAGGTGTGGGTATCTTTGATGAATATCGATACTCCCTCCTTTTGTGGTTCGGTCCAAGTTTTGGGGCCGAAAAGCATGGTATGAGGTATAACCTGGTAGTGCTGGGGTGCTCTCGGGAGCCTTGAACCAGGTTTCTGTTACTGCACAGATATTGATGTTCTCCATGCTAAGGAGAGTTTGAGTGCGTGCATCTTGAGGTTTAGACTTCTGGCGTTGAGTAGCATTACTCTTAGTTTCTTATCCCTTGTGATACCTATGGAGGTGGGTTTGTCTTTTGAGCCTTGTCTAAAAAGGCACTATGGGGTAGCAAGAGCCTTTGCCAATATCCGAAAGCCCAGGGGTGACAGGTGCAAGCCGTCCCTAGCGAAGCATTGTGGCTTGTCGAGCATATCATCCCAAGCTGACAGGCATTGGATCCCCTTTGAATGACACCAGTACTTAAGCCAATTGTTGAAATTGATCATCTTGTCTTCATATTGTGGCATCATTCTTGGTGAGGGTAAGATGCTACTCAAGGTCAGGGTCATACCGGCCTGGGCTACATACTCAGAGAGCTCCTCTATGTCTCTTTTCATGTAGTCCAGGGAGGTACGTCTCAGGTCATTCACACCAGCATGGACAATGACTGAGTCATATTCATACTTGCCTTGGAGTGACCTGAGTGCTTGTGTTATGTGGTGGATCCTAGCGCCCAACAGGCGTGTAGTGTCCGTCCAAAGCATTCTCATCTCTGCAGTAGTAATAATCTCTCTCTCTCCCCATGCCCATAATTTTCCCTCCTGTTCAATACTCCTCCTCATCTCATTCTGTTCTTCTGTTCCTCTGTCCGTTTTGTCATCACGATACTCTACTATTTCTCACGTCTATATATTAGTGTGAGTGTGTGTGTGTGTGTGTGTGTGTGTGTGTGTGTGTGTGTGTGTGTATATATATATATATATATATATATATATATATATATATATATATATGTATATGGGTCTACTTTACATGGTCGACTCTTCAGAAAGTCAACTTTCATAAGGCCAAGACCATATGATTGACTTTTGAAAAGCCGACCATGTAAAATAAATACATACACACCAAACACTTACCTTTCAACTGATAGCAGGGGGGCAAGCCCCCCTGTGCTCCACCCCCACACCCTCCTTAACTTAAATATACCAACTCCAAGATCCCACTACAGTGCGGAACAGGAGATTTTCCCATTCCGCACTGTACAAAGATAGTGGTTCCCCATGGTCGGCTTTTCGAAAGTCGATCATACGGTCTCGACCATATGAAAGTCGACTTTCTGAAAAGTCGACAATATGAAGGGGACCTATATATATATATATATATATATATATATATATATATATATATATATATATATATATATATATATATATATATATATATATATATATATATATATAGTGAATATTTTGAATAACTATATACTACTTTACTTGACATAGGCTATCCAGTTCTGTGAAGTGTCTTGCTTCTTGCAGTACATATTGTATTCTTTATCACAATTTCTCATAACAATATTCTGTAAATGTATTTCAATCTGCTGTGGAAGCTTCTATCCTTGTATATGAGGCAACCCCCCAATCAATTATAAAGAGTTCTATCTCTTGTGGGGCTTTTATCTCCCGGTATATAATTACTTATCAGCTATTGTAAAATGTTTTTTTATGTGTGTTTATGGAACCTTTCTCTCCAACTCATTGTTAAATATTTGATTTGTCACAGGACTTTTCTCCCCTTGTATATAATTACTCATCAGCTATTTGTTTAAATGTTTTTGAATCTATTGTTGAACTTTTCTTGTGCATCACTGAAAGTAGAACATTGGCTCAGGCAGAATTTTTGGTTACCAAAGGACAAATAAAATAAAATAAATTAAAATGAAACAAAACAAATAAATAAATATAAAATAATGCATTTGATTTAACTATCTCACTTGTTTACAACCTGTTTATCTCACATGGTGGAACACATACATAAATTAAAATAAATGTTACCACAAACTAAGTGAATTTGGCTAAATAATCTAATTGTATAGATTCATTGGTTCATAGGTAACTATTAGGTGAGCTGGCTTTGAGTTCCATTTTAAGCCTAGCCAGTTTCTCTTTTTGTGTTTGAATTAACCAATCCCATTTGCTTAGAGATTTACCTTACCCATTCCAAGCTTAATAATTATATATTAAGAATAACTGGGATCATACCATAGTTAATTTGATGGTGTAATATGGTCACATATTAGAAAGGCAAGATCCAAGATGCCATTTCCCCTAGTGGGTGCTCTGACTAATTACTCCAGTGCATTTTGTTGACAAAGTCCAGCAATCTCTGTGCTTGTGCACTAGTGGTGGGGTAGGTTTCCCCGTCTATAGTTGGATAGTTTAATCACCTAGGAAAATGGTATTGGATTTAATACTGAATGATTATAGTTCTTGTAGCTAGATGATGTGCCATTTTTGTCATAGAGGGTGTTCTATAACTAGCTAATATATGGAACGGGACCTTTGTGATAGTTACTTGGAGATGAAGAAGCCCTACTGCATCATGTTGTTTTACCAGCCTTCATATGAGTCTCTTTTGGACATAGATTATACATTATTATTATGATGATAAGTATTATTAGGATGATAGAAACATATGATTAACATTAAATGAAAAGGAGTAGTCCCTACTAATGTTAACTATAATAAAGATGATGTTAGATTCATAGGTATCAACTTGAATTTAAAAAAAAAAATGAAGATAGCTTATTCTGTAGTTCCAATGTCAAACTTATAAACTAAACGGACTGAAAAAGAGAAATAAATGTATGTCTATATATACAGTATGTGTGTATGCATAAACATTA
>NC_056727.1:1187852468-1187869968 GCF_019279795.1 Protopterus annectens
TGTTTGCTGCTCTTATTAACTTCAATAGTTAACCCAGAAGCTCCATAAAATGGAAAGGATACAAAATCTCACATCAATTAGAAAACTCTAAATGTTACTTGTGTAAGGTATGTTGTTCATTCACATGATGCCTTGAGGGTAAAGTGTCAAACAATGGATTTTGAGGTTAGGACAGAGTAAGTGAAAAACAGTGAAGCACAGAGCTTTCAGCATTGAATAAATGGATAAATACTAATTACTGTCTAAAACAAGTCAATATACTGCCGTTGCACTTTGTATATCACAAAAACTCCAACATACAATCTGTTAGAAAATCTAACTGAAGAATAAAAGAAATTCTAAGGAATGAAAACTGAGAATGAGGTGGCTAGTATTGTTAGGTATCCAGTTTTGAGATTTCAAGGGAAAGAGCTGCTGTTGAAAAAAAAAATAAAGGATGATTTCTTAAAAAGTTACTTATGGACATAATCCTGCAAATAGCAAAGTTTAAAGTGTAGCTGGGATAAACAGCCTGCAGGACTTTAATGGAAAGTGAAAAATACTAAATATGTTTAGTACACAGTTAATGCATCATACCTATTGTCAGTCTCTATGTATGAATGAATGAATGAAAACAAGCAATGTTTGTCATTGACTGATGACTACTTTGAAGATGCTAGTGACCCTCAAATGCAATAAATTGTTGCATTTTATGTTAGATTTCTTTTTGAAATCACATATATAAATAGATATATAGAATTTTTGTAGGAGTATACACTTATGTTAATTCACAGTGAGTTGTTCATACATCAGCAAAGTGCAGAACACAGAAGTCTGAAGTTATCACAGAGAAGACAACCTGCTTATACATGAGTAGACAATGGAAAATGTAATCGAGTTGCATCATTTTTGTTTTTTTTTTTTGTAAAAGAACTTGAAATCTCACCCTTAAATATGGAATCCAGACTGTAGATTGACCTCTGCCTTAACACAAAATAAACACACTAATATGACATGCCGTCATGCTTTATTACTACAGAAAATATTATTAAACATGCAAGAAAACCCATAACTAGAAATTATAGCAGACATAAGAATATAATAAATATGATGACATTAATACCATAAATGCTGAAAACACACAATATCCCTGTTTGGGGTTGTTCACAGACTTTTCTCTCACAAGAAGAATAACTGTCAAACGCAGTCTCTTCAGCCACTTAATTCAACCATCCACAATCCCTCAGCTCTCAAAAAAGCTCCTTAAAATTAAACAAATTAGCCCAGGAGAAGAAAGGAGAATTCCCTCCTTACTGCAGGGAAGCTACCTAGAAATTCACTCTGAATCCTTACTTCAATACACAACTAAAATTTGTGAGGGTGGAAGGGCTTCCTTCAATTGTGCATGTGTGTCAAACAGACCATAAATTGTATGACTATTATTAAATACTCACGCACCCTTAATACCACAAGACAAACACTTAATTAGTAGCTGCCTTGTCCATTAAAATTGTTACATTCCTATGGATCGTCTCCTTAATCATGCTATGCTCCTAACTCTTGTCTGCACTAACCACAATGTATGCCAAACTTTGAAAGTCATGGGCGTAGCAAACCCCCTTTACATATCATGACTTGTAATGTTACTCTGTTTTATTTAAATTTGTTTGCTGAGGGAATGCACTGATCTCAGTGGACCAATGCCTGGCATAGCCTGGGTGTATAAATTAAAAAGGACACTAGAGATGCAAGATGAAATTACATTCAAACCTTTTTGCAAATGATACAAATGCAAGTAATATACACATTAGAATGTCCGTTAAACAATCAGTAATGCAGATAGGGTGTGTGTTATTGGGCAAATAACATTCAGAGGTGTTGTGAGGCTTGATACCACAGGATGAGGGCATCTACAACCCTGGAAGGGCATTATTTCCATGATAACAGAAAACTTGGAGGGAATAATTGTGCTTAGAGAATTGTCCATTTTTTTTGTAATTTTTATCACTATATACTTTGTTATATATTTGTGATATTTTGCCTTATAGAACTCCCTAGTCCATCTCAGAAACATTAGATTTGCTGCTAAATTACTAAAGATCAAAGTCAGTCAATAATGCTAGATATTAGAGTTTCATACTGCTTAGTCTTAACAGAATATATACTGTTGGACTACTTGTTGCAGTTGGAAGTCATTGCAATGTAATGTTTTGGTGTCTGTCTATCTCTCTCTTTCTCTTTCTCGCTTACATGTAAGTGCACACACACACACACACACACACACACACACACACACACACATAGACACACACACACACACACACACACACACACACACACACACACACACACACACACACACACATAGACACACACACACACACACACACACACACACACACACACACACACACACACACACACACACACACACACCACTTTTTTCTTTACTTTTTTTAAATCTTATGCTGTTTAACAAGTATAAAAATGGCATACATGTACTTTTTTTTCTGTGTGAGCTTCATGGTAGTTTAATACGCTGCCATGAAGAGGCAGACTTGTTTTTCAGTGGGGATTACCCGCACATTAATACCCTGTTGATGAATGCTTCTGCTCCAATCAGGGTGAAGGTGTGCAGGCTGCCCTTTCTCTAATGTTCAATATCATCTTTACAGATGAATTAATACCACTTGAAACCATGAAGAGGTTAATAAGAAAGAGAACATTAAATGTGGGGTGAGGAATTATGGTAAGTAATTTAAAATGCATGTTTTTTATTGAAAAATTAATTAATTCCCAATCTACAATGATCATAGCAAGGAAAAGATGTTAATAAATGCCCAATTTATTCCATTAAACCAAATTTTTCCAATAGAAAGGAATCACAGATAAATGACTGTTCTTTGTGCTATTCTATAGTTTTCACTAGAGTTTCAGGGTTGGGAATACCACAAATTCAAATTAAGTCAACACTTTTATAAATGTTGGCATAATACACAATATCAACATAGGACAAGCTTCATTCATAAGTGCAAATAAAGTATAATGAAAGGAAAAGACAGACAAAACTAAGCATTGTCTCTTTTGTGATCTCTTAATAACTAAGTCTGTATTTGCCATAAGAGCTATTTACATTTAAATAAAAGTGATTGTTTATATTTCCATTTTGATCAGGGCAGCCAGCAAATTACATAGTGACATATGAAATTATAATAGCAATGAGTTAAGAAATGTGGTGAGATGAAACTGTCATTAAACTTGAACACCGCTGTAAATGCATTCACACACACACACACACACACACACACACACACACACACACACACACACATACACACACACAAATATGTAAACACGTGTATATTCACTTGGCCAGATCTTGCTTACAGTCACTAAGAAAAGTCAATATACAAAAAGTGCAAAATTTTTTGTACTAATAAGTCACGCCTAAAACTGCTTCTGTGTCAGCTTCCTTTCAGCAGTGCACACTGCTGCTATCAAAGAAACACTGACATTCTGTCAGCTACCAAAACCTGTCATTACTTTAGTCTGCTAAGGTAAAGCATTTTAGCCGAAGGCATAATAAGCAAGTAAAAAGAGGAGCTTTTCAGGGTGAGGTTAAGGCAGTTTCATGATCTAGTTTCAGCCTACATTTTTATGTCATATATTAATTGAAATTTGTCACAAGTTATAAATATGATTAAGGTGCTGAATCACTGTTTATAGCCTTTTGGTTTCACTGAATAAGGTAGGATGAGACACAATATAGGCAGTTATGGTTTACTGAAATCAATATTTAGTTCATACAGGTCATATTTACATAAATCTGCCTAGTCCATGAAAAAAAAGTTTCCTTTCTTGAACTTTGCTTTTTCTAATTAGAGATGCATATATAAATAATGCCTACTGCCTCTAAAATGAGCTGACTGTAGGAACTGTTACACTTGTTTTCATCTGTATACTAAACAAAATGAGAATTATGTGCATGCCTGTGTAGTATTTGTTGTTTCTTCCCTAAGACACAAAAGACAGTTATAAGGCAACAGAATGCTGTTTTCCTTTTAGGTACCACAGTGTGTGTGTGGGGTGGGGGGCTGTTTCAGGTCTACACCCATACCTGCTTGAACAGCTATATTTTTTTCATTATTATAATCACAGAAAAAAAAGAAAATGGTACATTTAGACTATCACCTCCAACAACAGTAACTAAAGAATGTGCCCTGCTGTATTATTTACCCCGTTCACCAAATTATTTGAGACCATAGAGCTTAATGGCTTCCTGTTATCTGCATTATAGAATAACTTACACATTAAGTGCAGAGTAAGTGATACACTGCTCATTTATTTGTCAGGTCATACTCTGAGTTTTTGCAAGACTAGTTTGTATGCTTTGCTTGTAACTTTTTTGACTGAATGATTGATTGATTTATTCATTCATTCATTCATTCATTCATTCATTCATTTATTTAGCTTGGTACAGCTTTGGTTTTGTACCATGCTTACACTTGGACTTGGAAATGATGCATTGATTTTGATTGCATTAGTAGTAAACCATAGTTTAGAATACATGCACTTCTGAGCAACTTTAATATAAACATCTGGAAAGATTGTGCATCACCTACACATATAGTTATTGGAAAGACTATATAAGTCCAGATTACTAAACTCTACCATTTCTAATATACTCTGCCCTATAAGTAAATGTCCTCATATGTAAATTCAGCATGGGTGCCGGAAACAGAGGGTGGAGGGAGTCAAGAACCCCCCCCCCCTCACACACACACACACACACACACACACACACACACACACACACACACACACACACACACACACTTTCTACAGCTGCGATAAAACTGTTACTGGAGTAGTTGTTATACTGAATCATTTACACTGGCATTTCCAAGGTAACCCCAAGCTTAGGCAGCTGGAAAAGATGATTTGAGTAACAAATCATCTTTTTCCAGCTGCCCAAGCTTGCATTTACATAGAAATGCCTATGCGTGTGTTTTGAAGATATGCCAGTCAACTTCTTTCATCAAGAGTTTTGGATAAAACCAAAAATAACAGGGGAATGAAGGCTTAAATGTAGGGAATTTTTTTAACTATTACTTATTCATTTAACATTTTAACAGAAAAGAACAAGTACTGGATCAACATACATTTTCTGAATAATAGAAGTTTGAAACTTTAATGTGTGACATTTGTGACTGACTGCAAAACTCTGCACACCTTTTAACTTTTACTTAAGAATTCCAGGCAAAGTCAAAAACAATGGGGATAAAGGGTCAAAATCAGGGACAAATTTTAAATACTGCTCTTAGAAACTTAGAAAGGTGCTAGAATAACAGGATTTGCATTAGCATGCATTTTCTGAAGGACATGAAGTCTCATATGCAAATGTTTCATTATTTAGTGAGTTTGCAAGAAAAGTATATATTCTTTGAGGAACAGATCAAAAATACAAGATGATAATCAGGAGATTCTGCAAAATTCTGGAGAACTGACAGGTACAATCTTGAGTGATTTTCCAAAAAAACAAATATTTTACGAGAGACAGGGTGACAATATGAAGCAAAATCAAGAATGTTCTACACAGTTCTGGTCAGTTTATTTATTTATGTATTTATTTATTTATTTATGCATTTATTTATTGCTGTTTGTTTTTTTGTTTTACCAGGTAGGTAAGCTGTTCTATTGACCCTTTTCAGACACAACCTGGCATCAATATCAATAAAGACAACACCTTACAAAAGTACAATATGACATTACATTGATGTGCATACTTTATACAGTTGAGTGGTATGGTCTACAAGTAAAGTTTAATTTCCATAATCTAATGCAGACCTGCATTTTATTGCCTTTTACCCACTAAGTACCAAGATAGGCTTTTGCTCTCTTGCCTAATAGCCTGTGTTAGGCAGAATTTTCCACAGAGATACCTTTCACTGGAGCTAGACTGATGTAGAATGAAGTAATCATTTTGCTGTATTTAATTATTCGTTCATTCTCTTACATCTACTTTATGTTGTTCAGGAAAATTATGAGTGTCAGCAGAGAAGTCCTGACAAGCTAGGAGAGAAATTCATAAAAATAGTGAGATTCATAGATGTTCCAACGCCAACAATTATATGTCCATTCATGCCTTGCCAGTACCCTTCTTCTCCCATCGTCTCCTTTTTCCAGGACAGCCAGTCCAGTACACCCCAGAGTTTGTAGATACCCATCTTAGTCACTAGTTTATGTTTAAAGTAAGACAGTAAATTCCACTGCTTAACATGTAGATGAAGTGTTTTCCAAAGGTTTGGGAGGTCCTGACCTATAAACATGTTTATCCACTGTGATATATTTAACTGTTGGTGAAGATTTCAGTTACTGGTTCTAATATTGCTCAAGAAATTGGATTTGTGGAGAAGCAGGATGTCCAGGACAACTAGGCCTCTAATGGTGCTGTAAGCAAGACAGATCTCTTCCCAAAAGTCTATGAGCCACTGAATAAAGGGAGAGAGTTACCACAGGGACTTTAGGCCTGTGATTTTATTGGTTAGGAGCCTTTGGTCTCTTTCTAATTGTTTGATATGTTTAGTGACATCGATCCCAAAGGGGGGGGGGGTGTTGTACTTGATAAATGCCCTGATCAATGATGAGTATAAGAGGGTTTCCTGACAACTGTTGTCACATTATGGTCAAAAGACAGTGAGCTATCAGCCCAGCTTTCTAGGTCCCTGATAACATTTTCATTTTGTAGTGGATTGTTGACTCTGTAGAATGATGAGGGAGGGGTTGTCTACCAAAACCGACACTATACTTTGTAACATTTAGTTCGAACTGATTTTTAGTACACCAAAGGTTTACTTTGGAGAGTTTATTCAGGGGAGTGTAAGTATCAACAACTTCTACTTTACAGTCATTGGCAAATAAGAGCGAGAAGTCTTGACTTTCCATGTGGAGATCTGGGAGGTACATACCAAAAACAAGAGGTCCCAGCACTGAGCCTTGAGAGACACCACTGGTGAATTTCATACTGATGGATGAATCATCTTCAACTCGCACTGTGCAGGCTCCGTCTTTTAGCCAGTTTGTTAACCATCTTACCACATATGGGCCAGTTTTAAAACAATTAGCTTTTGTTTGATGCCAGCATGGGGAATGGTGCTGAAGATGTTCACCATGGCAAGATACACTGCTGTAATCACCATCTACAGCCTTGCAACTCTTTTGAAGTAGTGTACCAGTTTGACTATACAGAATTTACACTTCACAAAGCTAAACTGTTGGGGGGGTCATGCCAAGCAAGAATCTTGATATCACAGTTTATGATGTTAGTTATGACACACCCCATGGTTTTGCAGATGAAACTTGTAAGGCTGATAGGACTTTAACTACCCAGGTCAGTTGTAAAGCCACCCTCATCAAGGGGCATCACTACTGCAGTACCACTCGTCAGGAGAAAAACTTATAGTTACACTTAAGTTAAACAGCTTCAGAAGTGTCTGCAAGGACATGTTTAGCACTACTATGCAACCAGATCTAAGATATGCTGTAGAAAATATAGATACAAATTAAAAGGATTTTTGTATACCACAAATCTGACAAAACTAGGCACATTACATGTTTTTTTTTCTTATCCAGGTGTTATAAGGTTATAAAATGTGTTATACAGAGTAACACACCTTGTTGATAAGATGTGTGATGTACTTAAAGGGGGCAGTCACTGGCAGTATTGAATATTTTGAATCTGGCTTTTGGTGAAATGAAGCCCTTGGAAAAGGACTCCATGAGGCACATGCTGTTCACTGCCCCCTCCCCCCAATGTGCCCACTACTTCTCCCCATCCTGGCTTTGCTGCACCATTTATACTACTTTTTTTAGTTTTCTCATACTCTGTTGTACTCTTCTGAGTTTTCCTGTATTGTTTCAATATATCTCAACTCTCCTCCATTACAGAGTAACAAATGATGAGGGAATAAATTAAGTCATAGGCCTCAGCACCCCCCCTCCAAGAAACCATTGGATTGTAGATGCTCCAATTTCCATTTTACAGCTTTTTTCAAACCTTTTAAGACAAATCTGTCCAGCACAAAAATTGTAGCTAAAGAGAGAAATAAATTCTAAATCTTTATTTTCTTCTTGTATTCTTTCATCACTCATGGCGAAGACCACAGTCCAATAACTGTGGAGAAAATAACATAAATAAGTTTGGAGGATACTTGGGCCTCAGAAGCCATGGGATTCTAGATGCCATGATGCACATTTTAGATTTTTCACCTCATTATATTGTTGCAATTATGGCATTGACAAAAATCATGACTAACTAAAGAAATTCAGTTTTATTTTCCTTTCAAGGAAGAAATAAGTTGTGCCCAAGGCTTAATGATTAAAACTGACAAAACAGCAGTTCCCAATAAACCAAGAAGATAATTGCTTGCAAATATGCATGAATAATATCTTAGAACAGTTAGGAAATATAGTCACCTTTTGTGTATCCCTCTGATCAGGATAAAAGTGAAAGAATAAATGGCCTCAGTTATATATTTCAAGTTGCTGCTATCACACATCATACAGCTTGCCTCTTCACCCCATCCCTAAAAGACAGCCACCATCTATGTATCTGCCTGACTAGAGTATAGTAACATGTTTTAACTCGCTGATCACAGATGTATATTCACAATATGCCAGCTTCCCCTACCTGCCAAAGCTACTCATCTGTATATACACTTCTGATATGTGATTGCAACAAAAGAAAAAAAATTTGCAGTCACGTATACCAGTCTGTTGCTCCTAGATAGTACAAAGCCCATAAACAAGCTATAGTGATCTTGTGTGCATACCTCTGAGCTTTGACTGGGGGAAAACTCAAAGAAATAATGACCACACTGTCACAGCCTCAAACAAGCTATACAGACCTTCTATGTATACCTTTGAGGGTTAATTGTGAGGAAAATTAGAGAACTAAAGACAAAACTTTCCCCAGTCCCAGACAAATTATAGTGGCCTTCTGTGCCTACCTCTGAGGTTTGATTGTGAGCTGAATTTAAAAAATAATAATCTGTTCCCAGCCCCCACCATCTCCAAATACAAGCTACAGCAACCTTCTTTGCACAGTTCTGAACATGGCCAGTAATAGAACTGGTGGGTTCATGGCTGGAGCCCTCAATAGCTCTGTGTCAAACTTCACTTCTACAACCTGAGTTGTGGATGCTGCCAGGATCTAGATGTTCTGTGATGCATTTTATGTCTTATTCTTTTTTTAACTTTTTATTTGATTTTAAATAATATCAACAAAACATTATTATATAACAAAATATTTACAACAATAAAACAATAATAACAAAGGTATATACAAGGTCCATAACAGAAATAATGTCATATACATTTCTAAAATTTTTCTAAAAGATCTTTAAGTTTTAACCACAACAGTAGTTTATGCATAACATTTGTTGTTTTAGCCTTTTCAGTTAGCATTTCTCTGTTACAAACAGTCTTAGATAAAGAAATAAATACAGATAATGAGAGGATTTTCTTACACTTCCAATTTAAAGTAATAACTTTTCTTACAATAGCAAGTAAAGACCAGAGAAGGTGAACTTGAGCTCTAGGAATGATTTTTGGTAATGGTGCATTAAACAATAATAATGAGTCAGTTATTTCACAATTATCTGACCACAATGTTTAATAACATTTTTAAAATCAATTCAAAATGGGATTAATATTTTACAATCTAAAAACATGTTCCCAATTTGCAATTAAAGATTCTTCACATTTCCATCACTTAATATTATCTTTTTATACATTAAAGTTATTTATGTGGGGTTATAAAACTCCTATAAAGAAATTTCCAAGTGAAAATTTTTCAAAAAGGAGAAGAGGTTGTATTATTATGTTCATAGGGGTCATTGCATATATCCCATGTGCCCTCTGTACAGCAGGTTATAGATTTAAACATTAAAGTTTTATTAGCTTCTGAGAAAATAGGTTTATTTATCTTTGTCTAATATTCCCAGAAATAAACATCTGTTTTTTGAGAACTTGACCTGCAATGTTTTATATATCCTCAATAAAGACAATTTCTTACTATTATCTAAGGTGTTTATTTAAAAAAATAACAATAATATGTTAGGGATTATTTTCAGGTTCATGTTTAATTTTACTTTTAACTCATTTGAGATACATTCTCTGAATATTTGTATGTTTAACCATTTATTTTGATTTATATTATATTTAGCTATTAATGAACATGATTCCTGTACTTCAGCATTGTTCAAGAATTAATATCAGAATTTTAGACTATTGTCATCCATTTGTTTTATTTTATTTATATTAAAAGAGTCTAAACAACCTTCTGTGGCAGCAATGGGACACATTAAGAATAATATGTTTTAATAAGGTAGTTATGATGCATTATCTTTTTAAAGTTATTTATAATGTAATTTATGAAGGGAGTGAAGTTAATGATATTACTATTATTTAGGACATTTTTTTATAATCTGATATAAACTAACTATTTTTGAGAACCTAAAATTATTGGTTTCTATATTATTTGTTGAACATAAGATAGATTTATGGAGTCTTTTTCAATTTGAAGTATAGATATGATTCAACAATAGACACATTACATTAAGAATAACTGATTGAGAATACAACCCAATATTTGGAAAAGCTAGACCCCACCCATCTTCCCAGCCACTATAATTCCATTCATATGCTATTCCCGTTTTTTCAGGATACCATAAAAACTTGATTAGTAATGAGTTTAATTGTTTAATTCATTTTTTAGGAGGGGAAGCAATCAGTACTTGTAGGAAAAATAAGATTTTATATAAAATGATCATCTTTATCAAAGCCAATCTATCTTCCATAGAAAAGAACAACTTATTCCAGTCATCTAGCTGTTTTTTAATTGTATTAATTAGACTTTTATAATTTATCTTTAATAATTCATGCCAGTTGGATGTTATGGTTACACCTAAATATTTGAAGTGCTCATTTTTTCCAATTAAATTCTTAGTATTTTCCTAGTAAGGTGTTTTTTTTTATTTATTAGTAATGTATTCATTTTACTATGGTTGAATTTTAAACATGAAATTTTCTCAAATTGCTTGATTGAATCAATAACATGTTCAATGGAACAATCAAGATCTCCTATTGTCAATAAAATATCATCAGCAAAAAGTTGAATCTTGGAACAATAATTTTTGTCAACAAAAATATCTTTAATGTTAGAATTTATTCTGATGTAGTTTGCAAAGTATTCAATTGATAATGCAAACAAAGGTGACAAAGGGCAACTTTTTTATGCCTTTTAGAGTTTTTATTGTCTTCAATAAGAATGTTTCGATTTTAATGTATGATATAGCGTTCTTGTATCTTCTTTTTAATAGATCAATGAAATTTATTAAGAAGTTATATTCTCTTAAAACTTTGAACAAATATACCCAATTTATTGAATAAAATGCTTTATCTTGGTCCAAACTAAAAACTGTAAGTTCTTTTTTTTTATTATTATCAATATCAGTTAGAGAGAAAAGTCTGATTATGTTGTTTTGAACTTTCCTATTTAGAATAAATCCTGTTTGATCATTCTCTACTAGATTAAATACTAGCTGATAAAGTCTTTTAGCAAGGATGGACATAAAATTGTTATAATCAATATTTAGGAGAGCTATGGGTCTATAAGAAGAGCATAATTCAGGATCTATATCTTGTTTTAGGATAGTAGTAATCATTGCGTATTTCCATGAAGGGAATGAACTTTCAATGTTCGATTGTTCCAGAAATTTCTCATTCCTAAAGAATTGCCAACTTATACTTACTAGAACAAACTGTCAGACTCTATACAATGATATTATTACAGAAAGTTAAACTTATCAGGTTTAGTGAACACTTATGTAAATAATTCATGGCTAGTTTTAAGGTCAAAGATAGAAACATAATATATATTAAAATCCATATTTACTATATTACAGAGAACTGTTAATTTATAAGGCAACTAATAAAAAGGTAAAGATAGCTTCACACAACCCATATACAATGACTATTATTCATTGCTTAAAGGTTGATTTATGCTGTAACTGTAACTTTTAGGCTTAAGTCCCTAATTATGTAAAGCTGTTGATGAAAATCAAATCTAATCTGATATAAAATTAAAAGTTGAACTAGTTGCACACTACAAGAAAGGTGCAGCTGTGTTGATCTCTGAGTAAATGTTGGAAGTGAAGCCAGATTAGTTAATCACATTTAAATTAATTTTCTTATGGAGACTTTGCTTTTATTTATAGTTTGCATAATATCAATTAAGGCACCATTCCATGAAAGAACAGTATTTAGCAGAACTCAATAGATTACATAAAAACTAGTGGATCTTAAACAAATAAGCTGAGCCAGAGGCTGATACAAACCATAAGAATTTCAGCTTGTTAACTCCATCTAGCCCCACAATCCATACCATATCTGGCCAGTGGCTCTTTCTGGTTGTATTCACCAGATTTAGTTATTTAATATAATTTGCTAATTGTTCTCTAAATTCTATAATTAAAATAGCAATTATTGTAACCCAAAAAAATAATGCTTATATCAATAATACTGCTAAAGATCTGTACAACTAAGAATCTATTTACATAAATAATACTCATCTATACCCTAGCAAGTCTATCTCTGACTTCTAGTATGCAACCACTTTCAGCAAATAAATCATTCACTTTTTAATCAGAGGTGTAAATTAAAAGAAAAAAATGCATCTGATTTTACATGACAAGTACAATACCTAAAAACTGTTAATTTTTTAGCTGTCATGTAATAACTGAATATTGCTATCAGAAAAGTGACAATATGCATTATATAATCAGCGCTATATTTCAATAGACTATGTGAGTAATCATGCATATAAAAAGAATAAATCAGTACAGAATTAAGCTGCATAACTATGCTATACTCAAATAAGCTACATTATGTAAACATTAAATAACTACTATTTTCAGACAATAAATATGCAAGATAAATGAAATGAAAGTTTTGAAAGGATTTTAGTAAATAATTTTCTATCTTTGCTTCTCTTAGTTTAACTTAAATGAGTAAATGCATATATTAGGATCAAACTGGCTGCTTAGCCATTACAAATATGTATCAAACCAGTCTAAAAGTGATGAGATTTGGTATCTACCTTTTCTAAATTATGTCCTTGTTAAACAAGTTAACCTGACAATTTATTTCACAATGTAGATGTTTCTTTTTGGTAGCTTTGTTACAATTTTCAATTATTCCTCATGTAAACAGCTTGCCCAAAGTGAATCACTGTGAATCTTTGGTGTTGAAGCACCTATTTCCATACTGAGGGGTCAAAGGTAGTCTGGATTAGTTCATTGCACTACTGAACAGAGCGTTTTAATAGGAGAAAGCCAATAAACTTAATGGCTTTTTCCATTCTAGAAGGAACTTTAAAATCCTGGGAGATGTTTATTAACAGCTCATGCCAAAAAAAAAAAACAATGGCAAAACGAATGGCTCAGATGATTTGGGAATAAAGCAGAGAAATGCTATTTAAATACAACATTTATTGATGAATAAGTCAAAGTGCTAATTTAACCATTAAGACTTGCCACACACAAGATGACCAGTGAACCGGGAAACAAACCCAGGCACTTCACAAATATCTGACCAGCATTCATATTGTAGTGAGCACTGCTTCTTATCACAAAAGCAACATAGAAAAACCTGACTACTGATACATTTTTCCCATTTATTTGAATGGGGGGTTCTGACCTGCAGTTCTTAAGATAAGATCTTTGTCCTAAGTTGACAGGAATTTAACTATAATTGACCTCAGAGCTGATGAATTCTTTGAACTGTAAATATTTGACAGGGACCTATGGGGTCTCTCTATTCCATATGAGAAAGAGTCAGTTAAATTTAGTGTTTTAGGGAGATAGTCATTTAAAAATTGAGTCATGCTGTTAGCTTCCATTTTTTCTGTAATTCCAAATATTCTGATATTGTTTCTTCTTGATCTACTCTCTAGATCCTCCACTTTCTCCAATAATAAATAGTTTTGTTTTTAGTAAGAAATCTATTTGAGTATCATTTTTATTTTGTCTTCTGTCAATCCCATTCAGAGAATCTTCTATGGCTGTTATTTGTTCAGTATGTTTAGTAATAATTTCTTTCAGTGTATCAATTTGTTTCTTACTTTCCTTCTTCATATTTTCCATAATATTTTCCAGATTACCCATTTTGATGGAGAAGTCTTGTATGCGAGTAATTATAGTCTGCAGTTCTTTCTTCATAGATGTATCGTGAAGAGAAGCCTTCAAGTGACTCATATCTGTATCTGGTTGGAGAACTTCTGACAGGATAAAATTTAAATAATTCCTTAATGAAGATAATTCTTGTACAGAAAGATTCCAAATTATAGTACAACCAATAGTAAGTGGAATTATTTGAATTTTAAAAGTTAGAATGTTAAAATCCTGTCATAAATAAAGATTTAAGGCAGAGTTAAGGTTCTGTGCTGCTATCCTCTAGGCATCATAGACACACCCACCCTTATGTCTTATTCTTGATAGAAAATAACTTACAGTATATGGATTACTGTCATTATACTGTAAGTTTTGGAAAAAGATGTGTTTTAAGCACCATTCTATAATCAGAAAGAATCTTAACAAGCTTTTACTAAGTATCTAATACTACTGTTAAGCTATAGTCACACACTAGAGCATTACAACAGCAACAGTCACCTCAAAAGAGCATTGGGAAGTTGTTAAACACTTCATATGGATTTTTTTTTCTAAAGTCATACAATAGTGTTTAACAGTTTCTTACCACTCTTCTGGGGTGGTTTCACTCTCTGCAGGATCAATAAACTCTGTCTAGGCTCCTTGTAGAGCCTACATGGAGTGCATCTGTTTACATGGCAATGATGTGTTCTCTGCAACATGCAGTGCATATTAATGTTGTGCGGTGTGCATAAGTGAGGTTTTGCAGCATACACCAGTAGTGTTGGCCACAAAACCTCGTAGAACAACAATGATAATGAATCCATGTACAGAAAAGCACTAGCGCCCCACATCCATACCTCCTAAACTTCTAGTCCTACAGGAAACCATCTGTCTGTATTCATTGCCATTCATCCCAAATGATTATTTCAAAACCATAAATTTTATGGTAAACACCATACAAATAACAGCTAAAACCACAGAAAGACTATCAGAACTAGTTATATCGATACAGTGTGAATTTTCCTCCTTTCCTTTTTTTTTATTTTATTTTTAACCATGTTTATGATGTGTGTCGCGGCATTTGGCAACATTTGTCTTATTTGTGCAAAGGGACCTCACATGTATCAGACATGACCCAGGCATCTAAAAATAGAAACCGGATGCTTTCAATTGCTATTGCTTTGCACTGCTGGGCATCGCACAAACCCGGTAAGTGGGACTGCACTACATGCATATCTTCAACTTAACAATGAATACTAAGATACATGACTACATGTAACAAATTTTGTGGAGACATGCATAGTATGTTAGACTGCAGAGC
Source organism: Protopterus annectens (assembly GCF_019279795.1). Classification (NCBI taxonomy): domain Eukaryota; kingdom Metazoa; phylum Chordata; order Ceratodontiformes; family Protopteridae; genus Protopterus; species Protopterus annectens. Next base: position 1,187,867,979 of record NC_056727.1, read on the forward strand.
AGATGGCCTCAGATTCTAGTGCAGGCTATGCAAACTTTATTTATACTGTTGTGTTATTGCAGCTTATACAAATAAAGCGATTGAAATAGCATTGGTTGTAAGTTATTTTTGGATGCATTTGAAAAAGGTGCTCACCACTTAGCATCGAGCAAACCAATGCACTTGTTTTACCGTGTTGTGTGATTGTAAGTGGTGCTCAGCTTCTTCAAATGTATCAAGATGTAGACAGTGCGCACTCTCAGTAAGAACAATTCGCAGGAAAACATGCTATTTAAAGGTGAATCGGCAGAGATTGTGCTATAGACATTTTGAACTCAACCTTGTGCAGCAATGGCAAGTGTTGGTGAGGGAGTGCATTTTAGAGTACAACACTGGGGTGTCCAGGAGTCCAAAGTCTTTACTGGACTCATGGTTAAGGACCATGGGCCCTGGCTGCTGCAGGAGAACTACACTGGCTCCTGTTATAAGTCAGAAGCTTGGGATAGTTTGTCCAGGGCCCTAGCCAGTGCAACTGGTATCCCTCACAATGGAGAACAATATTGTCACCACCATGAGGACCTGCGCTGCAGAAAAAAGGATATCCTTGATTGCTGAATCAGGGATTGTTGGGCAGAGCACACTCAAAACATGAGTATGTATGCTTTCCATGTATTTCTCATAAATATTCAAGCTAAGTATGGCAGAAACTTGTATTGATAATGTTTTCTCTTCTTCCCTTTTTCCACAGCTGCTGAAGAGTGGGCCTCAAATGTAAGGTCCCATGCCAGCCGATTGGCCAGGATGCGACAAGCACATGGTAAGTAAGCATAATTATATAAAGTACGGTTATTGCAGCCTTAACAGTTGTAGAAGGAGTAGTTGCTATGTCATAGAGTTGTATAAACTTGGGAATGCATATCTGAACTGTAAAAGCAAGTTTGCATGCATTACTTTTTAGCATAGCGTTCAAATGTACGTATTTCTGCTGAATACCCAGATTTATGAATTACTGTTTTGGTCTGTTCATTGTAAGATTCCTGGCTGTCTGACAAGTGATTTATATTGAAGTCAATAAATAATGAGTGTCAAAATGTATGTTAACACAAATCCTGTGCAACTACCCATGTGTGTAAGAGCAATATTTGAAATATGTTCCTAGTTATGGGTCATTGTACACCCATCAATTTGTGATATGTCAAGTTATCCTGCTCTAAAAGGTGGTGAGGTATGGTCTGTATCACAAAACAACCATTCCACATTCTCAGATAACAGTTAACATGAGTCTATAAAGTGTAAACAGAAAGAGTGCTTGCATTATGTTGTATTCTAAAGGAAAAGTACAGTATGACAGTAGTCACTGCTTCTGGGTTCTAATACCACACTCCCCAAATGTAAAGCTGAGCTAATTATAATACTGTTTTAGCCTGTCATCAGTGAAAACTAAAGTACTGTTAAGTAATCAGCATTACAGCATTTGAAGGACATACCCCTAGACTTCTGTTTTGAATGGACTGCCGCCGGGTGTAATCCCTGTACAAGTATCCCAAGTAATCAACAATGTTCTTAGCAGTTGGTAAAGTTAACAGTAGAATGTAAAATAGTTGACTACCTTAATTGTAGAAAGCATTGTATATATCTGTGAGGTTACTAATGTTCCCTTTTTTCTCCCACCCCACACATTCTATTTCTTATTTTTCTTAATTTGATCATTGTATTTTTTATATATATTATATATTATTTTAATTTCTTTTGCATATTATTTTTATGTATAATTTCATAATTCTTGATTTTGAAATATTTTTTTTTCATTTTTGCGTGTACTCCAGAATTCCTGCAATGCTATGGGGGGATATGCTCACTTGGACTATAATATACTCCTATTAGCAGAATTTGATTAGCTGTTTTAACTGTTATGGCCACCCATCTTCCATCCTTGTCTGTTACCTCCTTAATCTTAGAACATCACAAAGAATTGTGGATTTTAGAATTGTTACCCCTCTCTTTGCCAATT